>NW_026735361.1:0-136174 GCF_949786415.1 Peromyscus eremicus
AGAGTTGTTTTCTGGTAAGGAAAGTCACTATTGTGCTCCCATTGCCATACACAGTGCAAATAGAACTCGCGTCTTTTCCCAGCAAGTACAGTGTATTGCAGTGAAGAGGAGCTACTGTTCTTCTCAGTTTCCTAAGCAGAGTTGAACTAGATATGTCCCGTGTGTCTAGGAAGCACAGTTATTATGTTCTGAGCAAGCTCAATGTTCTGGTCCTATAGGAAACACAGTAGAGTAGAAGAGTGCTCTTTTCTCTAAAGCAGAGTGTGTTTCTTGTAAGGCGAGCTCGCGTTTTTTTCCCAGTCCTAAATGGAGTTGATTCACATGCAGTTTTTGGTACTACCAGCAAGAGATGTTTTCTGGTAAGGAAAGTCACTATTGCGCTCCCATTGCCATACACAGTACAAATAGCACTCGCGTCTGTTCCCAGGAATTACAGTGTATCGGACTGAAGAAGAGCTACTGTTCTTGTCAGTTTCCTAAGCAGAGTTGAACTAGATATGGCCCGTGTGTAGGAAGCACAGTTCTTATGTTCTGAGCAAGCTCACTGTTCTGGCCCTATAGGAAACACAGTAGAGTAGATGAGTTCTCTTTTATCTAAAGCAGAGTGTGTTTCTTGTAAGGCGAGCTAGTGTTTGTTTCCTAGTCCTAAATGGAGTTGAATCACATGCAGTGTCTGGTCCTATGAACAAGAGTTGTTTTCTGGTAAGGAAAGTCACATTGTGCTCCCATTGCCATGCACAGTGCATATAGCACTCAAGTCTGTTCCCAGCAAGTACAGTGTATTGAAGTGAAGAGAAGCTACTGTTCTCAGATTCCTAAGCAGAGTTGAACGAGATATGGCCCATGTGTCTAGGAAGCACAGTTATTATGTTCTGAGCAAGCTCACTGTTTTTGGGTCCCATAGGAAACACAGTAGAGCAGAAGAGTGCTCTTTCCTCTAAAGAAGAGTGTGTTTCTTGTAAGGCGAGCTAGCGTTTGAATCCCAGTCCTAAATGGAGTTGAATCACATGCAGTTTCTTGTCCTACGAGCATGAGTTGTTTTATGGTAAGAATAGTCACTATTGCGCTCCCATTGCCATACACAGGACCAATAGCACATGCGTCTGTTCCAAGCAAGTACAGTGTATTGGACTGAATAGGATCTACTGTTCTTGTCAGGTTCCTAAGCAGAATTGAACTAGATATGGCCGTGTGTGTAGGAAACACAGTTCTTTTGTTCTGAGCAAGCTCACTGTTCGGACCCCATAAGAAACATAGTAGAGTAGAAGAGTACTCTTTTCTCAAAAGCAGAGTGTGTTTCTTGTAAGGCGAGCTAGTGTTTGTTTCCCAGTCCTAAATGGAGTTGAATCACATGCAGTTTCTGGTCCTACGAGAAAGAGTTGTTTTCTGGTAAGGAAAGTCACTATTGCGCTCCCATTGCCATTCACAGTACAAATAGCACTCGCGTCTGTTCCCAGGAATTACAGTGTATCGGACTGAAGAGGAGCTACTGTTCTTGTCAGTTTCCTAAGCAGAGTTGAACTAGATATGGCCCGTGTGTGTAGGAAGCACAGTTCTTATGTTCTGAGCAAGCTCACTGTTCTGGCCCTATAGGAAACACAGTAGAGTAGATGAGTGCTCTTTTATCTAAAGCAGAGTGTGTTTCTTGTAAGGCGAGCTAGCATTTGTTTACTAGTCGTAAATGGAGTTGAATCACATGCAGTTTTTTGTCCTACGAGGAAGAGTTGTTTTCTGGTAAGACAAGTCACTATTGTGCTCCAATTGACATACACAGTGCAAATAGCACTCGCGGCTGTTCCCAGCAAGTACAGTGTATTGGAGTGAAGAGGATCTACTGTTCTTGTCAGGTTCCTAAGCAGAATTGAACTAGATATGGCCGAGTGTGTAGGAACCACAGTTCTTTTGTTCTGAGCAAGCTCACTGTTCGGACCAGATAGGAAACACAGTAGAGTAGAAGAGTGCTCTTTTCTCAAAAGCAGAGTGTTTTTTTTGTAAGGCAAGCTAGCGTTTGTTTCCCAGTTATAAATAGTGTTGAATCACATGCAGTTTCTGGTCTTATGAGCAAGAGTTGTTTTCTGGTAAGGAAAGTCACTATATCGCTCCCATTGCCATACACAGTGCAAATAGCACTCCCGTCTGTTCCCAGCAAGTACAGTGTATTGGACTGAAGAGGAGCTACTATTCTTCTCAGGTTCCTAAGCAGAGTTGAACTAGATATGACCCGTGTGTCTAGGAAGCACAGTTCATTTGTTCTGAGCAACCTCACTGTTCTGGCCCTATAGGAAACACAGTAGAGTAGAAGAGTGCTCTTTTCTCAAAAGCAGAGTGTGTTTCTTGTAAGGCGAGCTAGAGTTTTTTTCCCAGTCCTAAATGGAGTTGAGTCACATGCAGTTTTTTGTCCTACGAGGAAGAGTTGTTTTCTGGTAAGACAAGTCACTATTGTGCTCCAATTGCCATACACAGTGCAAATAGGACTCGAGTCTGTTCTCAGCAAGTACAGTGTATCGGACTGAAGAGGAGCTACTGTTTTTGTCAGTTTCCTAAGCAGAGTTGAAGTAGATATGGCCCGTGTGTGTAGGAAGCACAGTTATTATGTTCTGAGCAAGCTCACTGTTCTGGCCCTATAGGAAACACTGTAGAGTAGAAGAGTGCTCTTTTCTCTAAAGCAGAGTGTGTTTCTTGTAAGGCATGCTTGCGTTTGTTTCCCAGTCATAAATGGAGTTGAGTCACATGGAGTTTTTGGTCCTACGAGAAAGAGTTGTTTTCTGGTAAGAAGAGTCACTATTGTGCTCCAAATGCCATACACAGTGCAAATAGCACTCGCGTCTGTTCCCAGCAAGTACAGTTTATTGGACTGAATAGGAGCTATTGTTCTTGACAGTTTCCTAAGCAGAGTTTAACTAGATATGGTCCATGTGTGTAGGAAGCACAGTTCTTTTGTTCTGAGAAAGCTCACTGTTTGGACCCCATAGGAAACACAGTAGAGGAAAAGATTGCTCTTTTCTCAAAAGGAGAGTGTGTTTCTTGTAAGGCGAGCTAGCGTTTGTTTCCTAGTCCTAAATGGCGTTGAATCACATGCACTTTGTGACCCTACGAGCAAGAGTTGTTTTCTGGTAAGGAAAGTCACTATTGTGCTCTCATTGCCATACACAGTGCAAATAGCACTCACGTCTGTTCCCAGCAAGTACAGTGTATTGGACTGAAGAGGAGCTACTGTTCTTGTCAGTTTCCTAAGCAGAGTTGAACTACATATGGTCCTTGTGTGTAGGACGCACAGTTCTTTTGTTCTTAGCAAGCTCACCGTTTGGACCCCATAGGAAACAAAGTAGAGTAGAAGAGTGCTCTTTTCTCAAAAGCAGAGTGTGTTTCTTGTAAGGCGAGCTAGCGTTTGTTTCCCAGTCCTAAATGGAGTTGAATCACATGCTGTTTCTGGTCCTACGAGCAAGAGTTGTTTTCTGGTAAGGAAAGTCACGATTGTGCTCCCATTGCCATACACAGTGCAAATAGCACTCGCGTCTGTTATAAGCAAGTACAGTGTATCGGACTGAAGAGGAGCTACTGTTCTTGTCAGTTTCCTAAGCAGAGTTGAACTAGATAAGGCCCGTGTGTGTAGGAAGCACATTTCCTATGTTCTGAGCAAGCTCACTGTTCTGGCCCTATAGGAAACACAGTAGAGTAGATGAGTGCTCTTTTATCTAAAGCAGAGTGTGTTTCTTGTAAGGCAAGCTAGCGTTTGTTTCCTAGTCCTAAATGGAGTTGAATTACATGCAGTTTCTGGTCCTACGAACAAAAGTTGTTTTCTGGTAAGGAAAGTCACATTGTGCTCCCATTGCCATACACAGTGCAAATAACACTCGCGTCTGTTCCCAGCAAGTACAGTGTATTGAAGTGAAGAGGAGCTACTGTTCTTCTTAGTTTCCTAAGCAGAGTTGAACTAGATATGGCCCATGTGTCTAGGAAGCACAGTTATTATGTTCTGAGCAAACTCACTGTTTGGACCCCATAGGAAACACAGTAGAGTAGAAGAGTGCTCTTTCCTCTAAAGCAGAGTGTGTTTCTTGTAAGGCGAGCTAGCGTTTGTATCCCAGTTCTAAATGGAGTAGAATCACATGCAGTTTCTGGTCTTTTTTTTTTTTTTTTTTTTTTTTTGGTTTTTCGAGACAGGGTTTCTCTGTGTAGCTTTGCGCCTTTCCTGGAACTCACTTGGTAGCCCAGGCTGGCCTCGAACTTACAGAGATCCGCCTGGCTCTGCCTCCCGAGTGCTGGGATTAAAGGCGTGTGCCACCAACGCCCGGCTCAGTTTCTGGTCTTACGAGCATGAGTTGTTTTATGGTAAGAATAGTCACTATTGCGCTCCCATTGCCATACACAGGACCAATAGCACATGCGTCTGTTCGAAACAAGTACAGTGTATTGGACTGAATAGGATCTACTGTTCTTGTCAGGTTCCTAAGCAGAATTGAAGTAGATATGGCCGTGTGTGTAGGAAGCACAGTTCTTTTTTTCTGAGCAAGCTCACTGTTCGGACCCCATAAGAAACACAGTAGAGTAGAAGTGTGCTCTTTTCTCAAAAGCAGAGTGCGTTTCTTGTAAGGCGAGCTAGGGTTTGTTTCCCAGTCCTAAATGGAGTTGAATCACATGCAGTTTCTGGTCCTATGAGCAAGAGTTGTTTTCTGGTAAGGAAAGTCACTATTGCGCTCCCATTGCCATACACAGTGCAAATAGCACTCGCGTCTGTTCCCAGCAAGTACAGTGTATTGGATTGCATAGGAGCTACTGTTCTTGTCAGTTTCCTAAGCAGATTTGAACTAGATGGCCCGTGTGTAGGAAGCACAGTTTTTTTGTTCTGAGCAAGCTCACTGTTCTGGCCCTCTAGGAAACACAGTAGAGTAGAAGAGTGCTCTTTTCTCAAAAGCAGAGTGTGTTTCTTGTAAGGCGAGCTAGCGTTTGTTTCCCAGTGATAAATGGAGTTGAATCACATGCAGTTTCTGGTCCTACGAGCAAGAGTTGTTTTATGGTAAGAAGAGTCACTATTGCGCTGCCATTGCCATACACAGGACAAATAGCACTGGCGTCTGTTCCCAGAAAGTACAGTGTATTGGACTGAAGAGGATCTACTGTTCTTGTCAGGTTCCTAAGCAGAATTGAAATAGATATGGCCGTGTGTGTAGGAAGCACAGTTCTTTTGTTCTGAGCAAGCTCACTGTTCGGACCCCATAGGAAACACAGTAGAGTAGAAGAGTGCTCCTTTCTCAAAAGCAGAGTGTGTTTCTTGTAAGGCGAGCTAGCATTTGTTTCCTAGTCGTAAATGGAGTTGAATCACATGCAGTTTTTTGTCCTACGAGGAAGAGTTGTTTTCTGGTAAGACAAGTCACTATTGTGCTCCAATTGCCATACACAGTGCAAATAGCACTCGCGGCTGTTCCCAGCAAGTACAGTGTATTGGAGTGAAGAGGATCTACTGTTCTTGTCAGGTTCCTAAGCAGAATTGAACTAGATATGGCCGAGTGTGTAGGAACCACAGTTCTTTTGTTCTGAGCAAGCTCACTGTTCGGACCAGATAGGAAACACAGTAGAGTAGAAGAGTGCTCTTTTCTCAAAAGCAGAGTGTTTTTTTTTGTAAGGCAAGCTAGCGTTTGTTTCCCAGTTATAAATAGTGTTGAATCACATGCAGTTTCTGGTCTTATGAGCAAGAGTTGTTTTCTGGTAAGGAAAGTCACTATATCGCTCCCATTGCCATACACAGTGCAAATAGCACTCCCGTCTGTTCCCAGCAAGTACAGTGTATTGGACTGAAGAGGAGCTACTATTCTTCTCAGGTTCCTAAGCAGAGTTGAACTAGATATGACCCGTGTGTCTAGGAAGCACAGTTCATTTGTTCTGAGCAACCTCACTGTTCTGGCCCTATAGGAAACACAGTAGAGTAGAAGAGTGCTCTTTTCTCAAAAGCAGAGTGTGTTTCTTGTAAGGCGAGCTAGAGTTTTTTTCCCAGTCCTAAATGGAGTTGAGTCACATGCAGTTTTTTGTCCTACGAGGAAGAGTTGTTTTCTGGTAAGACAAGTCACTATTGTGCTCCAATTGCCATACACAGTGCAAATAGGACTCGAGTCTGTTCTCAGCAAGTACAGTGTATCGGACTGAAGAGGAGCTACTGTTTTTGTCAGTTTCCTAAGCAGAGTTGAAGTAGATATGGCCCGTGTGTGTAGGAAGCACAGTTATTATGTTCTGAGCAAGCTCACTGTTCTGGCCCTATAGGAAACACTGTAGAGTAGAAGAGTGCTCTTTTCTCTAAAGCAGAGTGTGTTTCTTGTAAGGCATGCTTGCGTTTGTTTCCCAGTCATAAATGGAGTTGAGTCACATGGAGTTTTTGGTCCTACGAGAAAGAGTTGTTTTCTGGTAAGAAGAGTCACTATTGTGCTCCAAATGCCATACACAGTGCAAATAGCACTCGCGTCTGTTCCCAGCAAGTACAGTTTATTGGACTGAATAGGAGCTATTGTTCTTGACAGTTTCCTAAGCAGAGTTTAACTAGATATGGTCCATGTGTGTAGGAAGCACAGTTCTTTTGTTCTGAGAAAGCTCACTGTTTGGACCCCATAGGAAACACAGTAGAGGAAAAGATTGCTCTTTTCTCAAAAGGAGAGTGTGTTTCTTGTAAGGCGAGCTAGCGTTTGTTTCCTAGTCCTAAATGGCGTTGAATCACATGCACTTTGTGTCCCTATGAGCAAGAGTTGTTTTCTGGTAAGGAAAGTCACTATTGTGCTCTCATTGCCATACACAGTGCAAATAGCACTCACGTCTGTCCCAGCAAGTACAGTGTATTGGACTGAAGAGGAGCTACTGTTCTTGTCAGTTTCCTAAGCAGAGTTGAACTACATATGGTCCTTGTGTGTAGGACGCACAGTTCTTTTGTTCTTAGCAAGCTCACCGTTTGGACCCCATAGGAAACAAAGTAGAGTAGAAGAGTGCTCTTTTCTCAAAAGCAGAGTGTGTTTCTTGTAAGGCGAGCTAGCGTTTGTTTCCCAGTCCTAAATGGAGTTGAATCACATGCTGTTTCTGGTCCTACGAGCAAGAGTTGTTTTCTGGTAAGGAAAGTCACGATTGTGCTCCCATTGCCATACACAGTGCAAATAGCACTCGCGTCTGTTATAAGCAAGTACAGTGTATCGGACTGAAGAGGAGCTACTGTTCTTGTCAGTTTCCTAAGCAGAGTTGAACTAGATAAGGCCCGTGTGTGTAGGAAGCACATTTCCTATGTTCTGAGCAAGCTCACTGTTCTGGCCCTATAGGAAACACAGTAGAGTAGATGAGTGCTCTTTTATCTAAAGCAGAGTGTGTTTCTTGTAAGGCAAGCTAGCGTTTGTTTCCTAGTCCTAAATGGAGTTGAATTACATGCAGTTTCTGGTCCTACGAACAAAAGTTGTTTTCTGGTAAGGAAAGTCACATTGTGCTCCCATTGCCATACACAGTGCAAATAACACTCGCGTCTGTTCCCAGCAAGTACAGTGTATTGAAGTGAAGAGGAGCTACTGTTCTTCTTAGTTTCCTAAGCAGAGTTGAACTAGATATGGCCCATGTGTCTAGGAAGCACAGTTATTATGTTCTGAGCAAACTCACTGTTTGGACCCCATAGGAAACACAGTAGAGTAGAAGTGTGCTCTTTCCTCTAAAGCAGAGTGTGTTTCTTGTAAGGCGAGCTAGCGTTTGTATCCCAGTTCTAAATGGAGTAGAATCACATGCAGTTTCTGGTCTTTTTTTTTTTTTTTTTTTTTTTTTGGTTTTTCGAGACAGGGTTTCTCTGTGTAGCTTTGCGCCTTTCCTGGAACTCACTTGGTAGCCCAGGCTGGCCTCGAACTTACAGAGATCCGCCTGGCTCTGCCTCCCGAGTGCTGGGATTAAAGGCGTGTGCCACCAACGCCCGGCTCAGTTTCTGGTCTTACGAGCATGAGTTGTTTTATGGTAAGAATAGTCACTATTGCGCTCCCATTGCCATACACAGGACCAATAGCACATGCGTCTGTTCGAAACAAGTACAGTGTATTGGACTGAATAGGATCTACTGTTCTTGTCAGGTTCCTAAGCAGAATTGAAGTAGATATGGCCGTGTGTGTAGGAAGCACAGTTCTTTTTTTCTGAGCAAGCTCACTGTTCGGACCCCATAAGAAACACAGTAGAGTAGAAGTGTGCTCTTTTCTCAAAAGCAGAGTGCGTTTCTTGTAAGGCGAGCTAGGGTTTGTTTCCCAGTCCTAAATGGAGTTGAATCACATGCAGTTTCTGGTCCTATGAGCAAGAGTTGTTTTCTGGTAAGGAAAGTCACTATTGCGCTCCCATTGCCATACACAGTGCAAATAGCACTCGCGTCTGTTCCCAGCAAGTACAGTGTATTGGATTGCATAGGAGCTACTGTTCTTGTCAGTTTCCTAAGCAGATTTGAACTAGATGGCCCGTGTGTAGGAAGCACAGTTTTTTTGTTCTGAGCAAGCTCACTGTTCTGGCCCTCTAGGAAACACAGTAGAGTAGAAGAGTGCTCTTTTCTCAAAAGCAGAGTGTGTTTCTTGTAAGGCGAGCTAGCGTTTGTTTCCCAGTGATAAATGGAGTTGAATCACATGCAGTTTCTGGTCCTACGAGCAAGAGTTGTTTTATGGTAAGACGAGTCACTATTGCGCTGCCATTGCCATACACAGGACAAATAGCACTGGCGTCTGTTCCCAGAAAGTACAGTGTATTGGACTGAAGAGGATCTACTGTTCTTGTCAGGTTCCTAAGCAGAATTGAAATAGATATGGCCGTGTGTGTAGGAAGCACAGTTCTTTTGTTCTGAGCAAGCTCACTGTTCGGACCCCATAGGAAACACAGTAGAGTAGAAGAGTGCTCCTTTCTCAAAAGCAGAGTGTGTTTCTTGTAAGGCGAGCTAGCGTTTGTTTCCCAGTCCTAAATGGAGTTGAATCACATGCAGTTTCTGGTCCTACGAGCAAGAGTTGTTTTCTGGTAAGTAAAGTCACTATTGTGCTCCCATTGCCATACACAGTGCAAATAGCACTCGAGTCTGTTATAAGCAAGTACAGTATATCGACTGAATAGGAGCTACTGTTCTTGTCAGTTTCCTAAGCAGAGTTGAACTAGATATGGCCCGTGTGTGTAAGAAGCACAGTTATTATGTTCTGAGCAAGCTCACTGTTCTGGCCCTATAGGAAACACAGTAGAGTAGAAGAGTGCTCTTTTCTCTAAAGCACAGTGTGTTTCTTGTAAGGCGAGCTCGCGTTTGTTTCCCAGTTCTAAATGAAGTTGAGTCACATGCAGTTTTTGGTCCTACGAGCAAGAGTTGTTTTCTGGTAAGAAGAGTCACTATTGTGCTCCAAATGCCATACACAGTGCAAATAGCTCTCGCGTCTGTTCCCAGCAAGTACAGTGTATTGGACTGAAGAGGAGCTACTGTTCTTCTCAGTTTCCTAAGCAGAGTTGAACTAGATGGCCCGTGTGTAGGAAGCACAGTTTTTTTGTTCTGAGCAAGCTCACTGTTCTGGCCCTCTAGGAAACACAGTAGAGTAGAAGAGTGCTCTTTTCTCAAAAGCAGAGTGTGTTTCTTGTAAGGCGAAATAGTGTTTTTTTTCCCAGTCCTAAATTGAGTTGAATCACATGCAGTTTCTGGTCCTACGAGCAAGAGTTGTTTTCTTGTAAGGAAAGTCACTATTGTGTTCCCATTGCCATACACAGTGCAAAGAGCACTCGTGTCTGTTCCGAGCAGGTACAGTGTATCGGACTGAAGAGGAGCTACTGTTCTTGTCAGTTTCCTAAGCAGAGTTGAACTAGATATTTCCCGTGTGTGTAGGAAGCACAGTTCTTATGTTCTGAGCAAGCTCACTGTTCTGGCCCAATAGGAAACACAGTAGAGTAGATGAGTGCTCTTTTATCTAAAGCAGAGTGTTTTTCTTGTAAGGCGAGCTAGCGTTTGTTTCCTAGTCCTAAATGGAGTTGAATCACATGCAGTTTCTGGTCCTAGGAACAAGAGTTGTTTTCTGGTAAGGAAAGTCACATTGTGCTCCCATTGCCATACACAGTGCAAATAGCACTCGCGTCTGTTCCCAGCAAGTACAGTGTATTGGAGTGAAGAGGAGCTACTGTTCTTTTCAGTTTCCTAAGCAGAGTTGAACTAGATATGGCCCGTGTGTCTAGGAAGCACAGTTATTATGTTCTGAGCTAGCTCACTGTTCTGGCCCTATAGGAAACACAGTAGAGTAGAAGAATGCTCTTTTCTATAAAGCAGAGCGTGTTTCATGTAATGCGAGCTAGCGTTTTTTTCCCAGTTATAAATAGTGTTGAATCACATGCAGATTCTGGTCTTATGAGCAAGAGTTGTTTTCTGGTAAGGAAAGTCACTATATCGCTCCCATTGCCATACACAGTGCAAATATCACTCCCGTCTGTTCCCAGCAAGTACAGTGTATTGGACTGAAGAGGAGCTACTATTCTTCTCAGTTTCCTAAGCAGAGTTGAACTAGATATGGCCCGTGTGTCTAGGAAGCACAGTTCATTTGTTCTGAGCAACCTCACTTTTCTGGCCCTATAGGAAACACAGTAGAGTAGAAGAGTGCTCTTTTCTCAAAAGCAGAGTGTGTTTCTTGTAAGGCGAGCTAGAGTTTGTTTCCCAGTCCTAAATGGAGTTGAGTCACATGCAGTTTTTTGTCCTACGAGGAAGAGTTGTTTTCTGGTAAGACAAGTCAGTATTGTGCTCCAATTGCCATACACAGTGCAAATAGCACTCGAGTCTGTTTTCAGCAAGTACAGTGTATCGGACTGAAGAGGAGCTACTGTTCTTGTCAGTTTCCTAAGCAGAGTTGAACTAGATATGGCCCGTGTGTGTAGGAAGCACAGTTATTTTGTTCTGAGCAAGCTCACTGTTCTGTCCCTATAGGAAACACTGTAGAGTAGAAGGGTGCTCTTTTCTCTAAAGCAGAGTGTGTTTCGTGTAAGGCGTGCTCGCGTTTGTTTCCCAGTCCTAAATGGAGTTGAGTCACATGCAGTTTTTGCTCCTACGAGAAAGAGTTGTTTTCTGGTAAGAAGAGTCACTATTGTGCTCCAAATGCCATACAGAGTGCAAATAGCACTCGCGTCTCTTCCCAGCAAGTACAGTTTATTGGACTGAATAGGAGCTTTTGTTCTTGACAGTTTCCTAAGCAGAGTTTAACTAGATATGGTCCATGTGTGTAGGAAGCACATTTCTTTTGTTCTGAGAAAGCTCACTGTTTGGACCCCATAGGAAACACAGTAGAGTAGAAGAGTGCTCTTTTCCTAAAAGCAGAGTGTGTTTCTTGTAAGACGAGCTAGCGTTTGTTTCCTAGTCCTAAATGGCGTTGAATCATATGCACTTTGTGGCCCTACGAGCAAGAGTTGTTTTATGGTAAGACGAGTCACTATTGCGCTGCCATTGCCATACACAGGACAAATAGCACTGGCGTCTGTTCCCAGAAAGTACAGTGTATTGGACTGAAGAGGATCTACTGTTCTTGTCAGGTTCCTAAGCAGAATTGAAATAGATATGGCCGTGTGTGTAGGAAGCACAGTTCTTTTGTTCTGAGCAAGCTCACTGTTCGGACCCCATAGGAAACACAGTAGAGTAGAAGAGTGCTCCTTTCTCAAAAGCAGAGTGTGTTTCTTGTAAGGCGAGCTAGCGTTTGTTTCCCAGTCCTAAATGGAGTTGAATCACATGCAGTTTCTGGTCCTACGAGCAAGAGTTGTTTTCTGGTAAGGAAAGTCACTATTGTGCTCCCATTGCCATACACAGTGCAAATAGCACTCGAGTCTGTTATAAGCAAGTACAGTATATCGACTGAATAGGAGCTACTGTTCTTGTCAGTTTCCTAAGCAGAGTTGAACTAGATATGGCCCGTGTGTGTAGGAAGCACAGTTATTATGTTCTGAGCAAGCTCACTGTTCTGGCCCTATAGGAAACACAGTAGAGTAGAAGAGTGCTCTTTTCTCTAAAGCACAGTGTGTTTCTTGTAAGGCGAGCTCGCGTTTGTTTCCCAGTTCTAAATGAAGTTGAGTCACATGCAGTTTTTGGTCCTATGAGCAAGAGTTGTTTTCTGGTAAGAAGAGTCACTATTGTGCTCCAAATGCCATACACAGTGCAAATAGCTCTCGCGTCTGTTCCCAGCAAGTACAGTGTATTGGACTGAAGAGGAGCTACTGTTCTTCTCAGTTTCCTAAGCAGAGTTGAACTAGATGGCCCGTGTGTAGGAAGCACAGTTTTTTTGTTCTGAGCAAGCTCACTGTTCTGGCCCTCTAGGAAACACAGTAGAGTAGAAGAGTGCTCTTTTCTCAAAAGCAGAGTGTGTTTCTTGTAAGGCGAAATAGTGTTTTTTTTCCCAGTCCTAAATGGAGTTGAATCACATGCAGTTTCTGGTCCTACGAGCAAGAGTTGTTTTCTTGTAAGGAAAGTCACTATTGTGTTCCCATTGCCATACACAGTGCAAAGAGCACTCGTGTCTGTTCCCAGCAGGTACAGTGTATCGGACTGAAGAGGAGCTACTGTTCTTGTCAGTTTCCTAAGCAGAGTTGAACTAGATATTTCCCGTGTGTGTAGGAAGCACAGTTCTTATGTTCTGAGCAAGCTCACTGTTCTGGCCCAATAGGAAACACAGTAGAGTAGATGAGTGCTCTTTTATCTAAAGCAGAGTGTTTTTCTTGTAAGGCGAGCTAGCGTTTGTTTCCTAGTCCTAAATGGAGTTGAATCACATGCAGTTTCTGGTCCTAGGAACAAGAGTTGTTTTCTGGTAAGGAAAGTCACATTGTGCTCCCATTGCCATACACAGTGCAAATAGCACTCGCGTCTGTTCCCAGCAAGTACAGTGTATTGGAGTGAAGAGGAGCTACTGTTCTTTTCAGTTTCCTAAGCAGAGTTGAACTAGATATGGCCCGTGTGTCTAGGAAGCACAGTTATTATGTTCTGAGCTAGCTCACTGTTCTGGCCCTATAGGAAACACAGTAGAGTAGAAGAATGCTCTTTTCTATAAAGCAGAGCGTGTTTCATGTAATGCGAGCTAGCGTTTTTTTCCCAGTTATAAATAGTGTTGAATCACATGCAGATTCTGGTCTTATGAGCAAGAGTTGTTTTCTGGTAAGGAAAGTCACTATATCGCTCCCATTGCCATACACAGTGCAAATATCACTCCCGTCTGTTCCCAGCAAGTACAGTGTATTGGACTGAAGAGGAGCTACTATTCTTCTCAGTTTCCTAAGCAGAGTTGAACTAGATATGGCCCGTGTGTCTAGGAAGCACAGTTCATTTGTTCTGAGCAACCTCACTTTTCTGGCCCTATAGGAAACACAGTAGAGTAGAAGAGTGCTCTTTTCTCAAAAGCAGAGTGTGTTTCTTGTAAGGCGAGCTAGAGTTTGTTTCCCAGTCCTAAATGGAGTTGAGTCACATGCAGTTTTTTGTCCTACGAGGAAGAGTTGTTTTCTGGTAAGACAAGTCAGTATTGTGCTCCAATTGCCATACACAATGCAAATAGCACTCGAGTCTGTTTTCAGCAAGTACAGTGTATCGGACTGAAGAGGAGCTACTGTTCTTGTCAGTTTCCTAAGCAGAGTTGAACTAGATATGGCCCGTGTGTGTAGGAAGCACAGTTATTTTGTTCTGAGCAAGCTCACTGTTCTGTCCCTATAGGAAACACTGTAGAGTAGAAGGGTGCTCTTTTCTCTAAAGCAGAGTGTGTTTCGTGTAAGGCGTGCTCGCGTTTGTTTCCCAGTCCTAAATGGAGTTGAGTCACATGCAGTTTTTGCTCCTACGAGAAAGAGTTGTTTTCTGGTAAGAAGAGTCACTATTGTGCTCCAAATGCCATACAGAGTGCAAATAGCACTCGCGTCTCTTCCCAGCAAGTACAGTTTATTGGACTGAATAGGAGCTTTTGTTCTTGACAGTTTCCTAAGCAGAGTTTAACTAGATATGGTCCATGTGTGTAGGAAGCACATTTCTTTTGTTCTGAGAAAGCTCACTGTTTGGACCCCATAGGAAACACAGTAGAGTAGAAGAGTGCTCTTTTCCTAAAAGCAGAGTGTGTTTCTTGTAAGACGAGCTAGCGTTTGTTTCCTAGTCCTAAATGGCGTTGAATCATATGCACTTTGTGGCCCTACGAGCAAGAGTTGTTTTCTGGTAAGGAAAGTCACTATTGTGGTCTCATTGCCATACACAGTGCAAATAGCACTCGCGTCTGTTTCCAGCAAGTACAGTGTATTGGACTGAAGAGGAGCTACTGTTCTTGTCAGTTTCCTAAGCAGAGTTGAACTACATATGGTCCTTGTGTGTAGGACGCACAGTTCTTTTGTTCTTAGCAAGCTCACAGTTTGGACCCCATAGGAAACACAGTAGAGTAGAAGAGTGCTCTTTTCTCAAAAGCAGAGTGTGTTTCTAGTAAGGCGAGCTAGCATTTGTTTCCCAGTCCTAAATGGAGTTGAATCACATGCAGTTTCTGGTCCTACGAGCAAGAGTTGTTTTCTGGTAAGGAAAGTCACTATTGTGCTCCCATTGCCATACACAGTGCAAATAGCACTCGCGTCTGTTATAAGCAAGTACAGTATATCGACTGAATAGGAGCTACTGTTCTTGTCAGTTTCCTAAGCAGAGTTGAACTAGATATGGCCCGTGTGTGTAGGAAGCACAGTTATTATGTTCTGAGCAAGCTCACTGTTCTGGCCCTATAGGAAACACAGTAGAGTAGAAGAGTGCTCTTTTCTCTAAAGCACAGTGTGTTTCTTGTAAGGCAAGCTCGCGTTTGTTTCCCAGTCCTAAATGAAGTTGAGTCACATGCAGTTTTTGGTCCTACGAGCAAGAGTTGTTTTCTGGTAAGAAGAGTCACTATTGTGCTCGAAATGCCATGCACAGTGCAAATAGCTCTCGCGTCTGTTTTCAGCAAGTACAGTGTATTGGACTGAAGAGGAGCTACTGTTCTTCTCAGTTTCCTAAGCAGAGTTGAACTAGATATGGCCCGTGAGTGTAGGAAGCACTGTTCATTTGTTCTGAGCAAGTTCACTGTTCTGGCCCTATAGGAAACACAGGAGAGTAAAAGAGTGCTCTTTTCTCAAAAGCAGAGTGTGTTTCTTGTAAGGCGAGCTAGTGTTTTTTTTCCCAGTCCAAAATGGAGTTGAATCACATGCAGTTTCTGGTCCTACGAGCAAGAGTTGTTTTCTGGTAAGGAAAGTCACTATTGTGTTCCCATTGCCATAAACAGTACAAACAGTACTCGCGTCTGTTCCCAGCAGGTACAGTGTATTGGACTGAAGAGGAGCTACTGTTCTTGTCAGTTTCCTAAGCAGAGTTGAACGAGATATGGCGCGTGTGTGTAGGAAGAACAGTTCTCTTGTTCTGAGCAAGCTCACTGTTCTGGCCCTATAAGAAACACAGTAGAGTAGAAGAGTGCTCTTTTCTCTAAAGCAGAGTGTGTTTCATGTAAGGCGAGCTAGCATTTGTTTCCCAGTCCTAAATGGAGTGGAATCATATGCAGTTTCTGGTCCTACGGGCAAGAGTTGTTTTCTGGTAAGAAGAGTCCCTATTGCGCTCCCATTGTCATACACAGAGCAAATAGTCCTGGCGTCTTTCCTAGCATGTACAGTGAATTGGACTGAAGAGGAGCTACTGTTCTTGTCAGTTTCCTAAGCAGAGTTGAACTAGATATGGCCCGTGTGTGTAGGAAGCACAGTTCTTTTGTTCTGAGCAAGCTCACTGTTCCCACCCATAGGAAACACAGTAGAGTAGAAGAGTGCTCTTTTCTCAAAAGCAGAGTGTGTTTCATGTAAGGCAAGCTAGCATTTTTTTCCCAGTCCTAAATGGAGTTGAATCACATGCAGTTTCTGGTCCTACGAGCAAGAGTTGTTTTCTGGTAAGAAAAGTCACTATTGCGCTCCCATTACCATACACAGTGCAAATAACACTCGCTTGTGTTCCCAGCTAGTACAGGGTATCGTACTGAAGAAGAGCTACTGTTTTTGTCAGTTTCTTCAGCAGAGTTGAACTAGATATGGCCTGTGTGTGTAGGAAGCACAGCTTTTTTTTTCTGAGAAAGATCACTGTTCTGACCCTATTGGAAACACTTTAGAGTATAAGAGGGCTCTTTTCTCAAAAGCAGAGTGTGTTTCTTCTAATGCAAGCTAGCATTTGTTTCCTAGTCCTAAATGGAGTTGAATCTCATGCAGTTTCTGGTCCTACGAGCAAGAGTTGTTTTCTGGTAAGAAGAGTCAATATTGTGCTCCCATTGACATACACAGTGCAAATAGCACTCGCGTCTGTTCCCAGCAAGTACAGTGTATCGGACTGAAGAGTAGCTACTGTTGTTGTCAGTTTCCTAAACAGAGTTGAACGAGATATGGCCCGTGTGTGTAGGAAGCTCAGTTCTTTTGTTCTGAGCAAGCTCACTGTTTTGACCACATAGGAAACACAGTAGAGTAGAAGAGTGCTCTTTTCTCAAAAGCAGGGTGTGTTTCTCGTAAGGCGAGCTAGTGTTTGTTTCCCAGTTTTAAATGGAGTTGAATCACATGCAGTTTCTGGTCCTACGAGCACGAGTTGTTTTCTGGTAAGGAAAGTCACTATTGCACTGCCATTGCCATACAAAAGACAATTAGCACTGGCGTCTGTTCCCAGCAAGTACAGTGTATTGGACTGAAGAGGATCTACTGTTCTTGTCAGGTTTATAAGCAGAATTGAACTAGATATGGCCATGTGTGTAGGAAGCACAGTTGTTTTGTTCTGAGCAAGCTCACTGTTCGGACCCCATAGGAAACACAGTAGAGTAGAGGAGTGCTCTTTTCTCTAAAGCAGAGTGTGTTTCTTGTAAGGCGAGCTAGCATTTGTTTCCCTGGCCTAAATGGAGTTGAATCACATGCAGTTTCTGGTCCTACGAGCATGAGTTGTTTTATGGTAAGGAAAGTCACTATTGTGTTCCCATTGCCATACACAGTGCAAAGAGCACTCGCGTCTGTTCCCAGCAAGTACAGTGTATCGGACTGAAGAGGAGCTACTGTTCTTGTCAGTTTCCTAAGCAGAGTTGAACAAGATATGGCGCGTGTGTGTAGGAAGAACAGTTCTCTTGTTCTGAGCAAGCTCACTGTTCTGGTCCTATAAGAAACACAGTAGAGTAGAAGAGTGCTCTTTTCTCTAAAGCAGAGTGTGTTTCATGCAAGGCGAGCTAGCATTTGTTTCCCAGTCCTAAATGGAGTTGAATCACATGCAGTTTCTGGTCCTACGACTAAGAGTTGGTTTCTGGTAAGGAAAGACACTATTGCGCTCCCATTGCCATACATAGAGCAAATAGCACTCGGTCCGTTCCTAGCAAGTACAGTGCATTGGAATGAAGAGGAGCTACTGTTCTTGTCAGTTTCCTAAGCAGAGTTGAACTAGATATGGCCCGTGTGTCTAGGAAGCACAGTTCTTTTGTTCTGATCAAGCTCACTGTTCTGGCCCTATAGGAAACACAGTAGAGTAGAAGAGTGCTCTTTTCTCAAAAGCAGAGTGTTTTTCTTGTAAGGCGAGCTTGCGTTTCTTTCCCAGTCCTAAATGGAGTTGAGACACATGCAGTTTCTGGTCCTACGAGCAAGCGGTTTTTTCTGGTAAGAAGAGTCACTATTGCACTCCCATTGCCATACACAGAGCAAATAGTCCTGGCGTCTGTTCCTAGCATGTACAGTGAATTGGACTGAAGAGGAGCTACTGTTCTTGTCATTTTCCTAAGCAGAGTTGAACTAGATATGGCCCGTGTGTGTAGGAAGCACAGTTCTTTTGTTCTGAGCAAGCTCACTGTTCCCAACCATAGGAAACACAGTAGAGTAGAAGAGTGCTCTTTTCTCAAAAGCAGAGTGTGTTTCATGTAAGGCGAGCTAGCATTTGTTTCCCAGTACTAAATGGAGTTGAATCACATGCAGTTTCTGGTCCTACGAGCAAGAGTTGTTTTCTGGTAAGAAAAGTCACTATTGCGCTCCCATTGCCATACACAGTGCAAATAGCACTCCCGTGTGTTTCCAGCTAGTACAGGGTATCGTACTGAAGAGGAGCTACTGTTTTTGTCAGTTTCCTAATCAGAGTTGAACTAGATATGGCCCGTGTGTGTAGGAAGCACAGTTTTTTTTTTTTCTGAGCAAGATCACTGTTCTGGCCCCATAGGAAACACTTTAGAGTATAAGAGGGCTCTTTTCTCAAAAGCAGAGTGTGTTTCTTGTAATGCGAGCTAGCGTTTGTTTCCCAGTCCTAAATGGAGTTGAATCTCATGCAGTTTCTGGTCCTACGAACAAGAGTTGTTTTCTGGTAAGAAGAGTCACTATTGTGCTCCCATTGCCATACACAGTGCAAATAGCACTTGCGTCTGTTCCCAGCAAGTATAGTGTATCGGACTGAAGAGTAGCTACTGTTGTTGTCAGTTTCCTAAACAGAGTTGAAGGAGATATGGCCCGTGTGTGTAGGAAGCTCAGTTCTTTTGTTCTGAGCAAGCTCACTGTTTTGACCACATAGGAAACACAGTAGAGTAGAAGAGTGCTCTTTTCTCAAAAGCAGGGTGTGTTTCTTGTAAGGCGAGCTAGTGTTTGTTTCCCAGTCCTAAATGGAGTTAAATCACATGCAGTTTCTGGTCCTACGAGCAAGAGTTGTTTTCTGGTAAGGAAAGTCACTTTTGCGCTCCCATTGCCATACACAGTGCAAATTGCACTCGTGTCTGTTCCCAGCAGGTACAGTGTATCGGACTGAAGAGGAGCTACTGTTCTTGTCAGTTTCATAAGCAGAGTTGAACTAGATATGGTCCGTGTGTAGGAAGCACAGGTTTCTGTTCTGAGCAAGCTCACTGTTTGGATTCCATAGGAAACACAGTAGAGTAGATGAGTGCTCTTTTCTCAAAAGCAGAGTGTGTTTCTTGTAAGGCGAGCTAGCATTTGTTTCCCAGTCCTAAATGGAGTTGAATCCCATTCAGTTTCTGTTCCTACGGGCAAGAGTTGTTTTCTGGTAAGGAAAGTCACTATGGCGCTCCCATTGCCATGCACAGAGCAAATAGCACTCGCGTCTGTTCCCAGCAAGTACAGTGTATCGGACTGAAGAGTAGCTACTGTTGTTGTCAGTTTCCTGAGCAGAGTTGAACGAGATATGACCCGTGTGTGTAGGAAGCTCAGTTCTTTTGTTCTGAGCAAGCTCACTGTTTTGACCACATAGGAAACACAGTAGAGTAGAAGAGTGCTCTTTTCTCAAAAGCAGGGTGTGTTTCTTGTAAGGCGAGCTAGTGTTTGTTTCCCAGTCCTAAATGGAGTTGAATCACATGCAGTTTCTGGTCCTACGAGCAAGAGTTGTTTTCTGGTAAGGAAAGTCACTATTGCGCTCCCTTTGCCATACACAGTGCAAATAGCACTCGCGTCTCTTCCCAGCAATTACAGTGTATCGGACTGAAGAGGAGCTACTGTTCTTGTCGGTTTCCTAAGCAGAGTTGAACTAGATATGGTCCGTGTGTAGGAAGCACAGTTTTGTGTTCTGAGCAAGCTCACTGTTTGGACCCCATAGGAAACACAGTAGAATAGAAGAGTGCTCTTTTCTCAAAAGCAGAGTGTGTTTCTTGTAAGGCGAGCTAGCATTTGTTTCCCAGTCCTAAATGGAGTTGAATCACATGCAGTTTCTTGTCCTACGAGCAATAGTTGTTTTATGGTAAGAATAGTCACTATTGCGCTGCCATTGCCATACACAGGACAAATAGCACTGGCGTCTGTTCCCAGCAAGTACAGTGTATTGGACTGAAGAGGATCTACTGTTCTTGTCAGGTTCCTAAACAGAATTGAACTAGATATGGCCGTGTGTGTAGGAAGCACAGTTCTTTTGTTCTGAGCAAGCTCACTGTTCTGGCCCTACAGGAAACACAGTAGAATAGAAGAGTGCTCTTTTCTCAAAAGCAGAGTGTATTTCTTGTAAGGCGAGCTAGCATTTGTTTCCCAGTCCTAAATGGAGTTGAGTCACATGCAGTTTTTGGTCCTAGGAACAAGAGTTGTTTTCTGGTAAGAAGAGTCACTATTGTGCTCCCATTGTCATACACAGGGCAAATAGTACTGGCGTCTGTTCCCAGCATGTACAGTGTATTGCAAGGAAGAGCACTACTGTTCTTGTCAGTTTCCTAAGCAGAATTGAATAGATATGGCCCCTGTGTGCAGGAAGCACAGTTCTTTTGTTCTGAGGAAGCTCACTCATCTGGCCCTATAGGAAACACAGTATAGTAGAAGAATGCTCTTTTCTCAAAAGCAGAGTGTGTTTCATGTAAGGCGAGCTAGCATTTGTTTCCCAGTCCTAAATGGAGTTGAATCACATGCAGTTTCTGGTCCTGCGAGCAAAAGTTGTTTTCTGGTCAGAAGCGTCACTATTGCGCTCCCATTGTCATACACAGGGCAAATAGCACTCGCGTCTCTTCCCAGCAAGTACAGTGTATTGGACTGAAGAGGATCTACTGTTCTTGTCAGTTTCCTAACTAGATATGACCATGTGTGTAGTAAGCACAGTTCTTTTGTTCTGAGCAAGCTCACTGTTTTGGTCCTATAGGAAACACAGTTGAGTAGAAGAGTGCTCTTTTCTCAAAAGCAGTGTGTGTTTCTTGTAAGGCGAGCTCGCGTTTGTTTCCCAGTTCTAAATGGAGTTGCGTAACATGCAGTTTTTGGTCCTACGAGCAAGAGTTGTTTTCTGGTAAGAAGAGTCACTATTGCGCTCTAATTGCCATACACAGTGCAAATAGCACTCGCGTCTGTTCCCCGCAAGTACAGTGTATTGGGCTGAATAGGAGCTACTGTTCTTGTCAGTTTCCTAAGCAGAGTTTAACTAGATATGGTCCATGTGTGTAGGAAGCACAGTTCTTTTGTTCTCAGCAAGCTCACTGTTCTGGTCCGATAGGAAACACTGTAGAGTAGAAGAGTGCTCTTTTCTCAAAAGCAGAGTGTGTTTCTTGAAAAACGAGCTATCGTTTGTTTCCCAGTCCTAAATGGAGTTGAGTCACATGCAGTTTTTGGTCCTACGAGCAAGAGTTGTTTTCTGGTAAGAAGAGTCACTATTTCGCTCCAATTGCCATACACAGTGCAAATAGCACTCGCGTCTGTTCCCAGCAAGTACAGTGTATTGGACTGAATAGGAGCTACTGTTCTTGTTAGTTTCCAAAGCATAGTTGAACTAGATATGGTCCGTTTGTGTAGGAAGCACAGTTCTTTTGTTCTCAGCAAGCTCACTGTTCTGGCCCTATAGGAAACACAGTAGAGTAGAACAGTGCTCTTTTCTCAAAAGCAGAGTGTGTTTCTTATAAGGCGAGCTAGCGTTTGTGTCCCAGTCCTAAATGGAGTTGAATCACATGCAGTTTCTGGTCCTACGAGCAAGAGTTGTTTTATGGTAAGAATAGTCACTATTGCGCTGCTATTGCCATACACAGGACAAATAGCACTGGCATCTGTTCCCAGCAAGTACAGTGTATTTCACTGAAGAGGATCTACTATTCTTGTCAATTTCCTAAGCAGAATTGAACTAGATATGACCGTATGTGTAGGAAGCACAGTTCTTTTGTTCTGAGCAAGCTCACTGTTTTGGTCTTAATGGAAACATAGTTGAGTAGAAGAGTGCTCTTTTCTCAAAAGCAGAGTGTGTTTCTTGTAAGGCGAACTCGCGTTTGTTTCCCAGTCCTGAATGGAGTTGAGTCACATGCAGTTTTTTGTCCTACGAGCAAGAGTTGTTTTCTGGTAAGACGAGTCACTATTGTGCTCCAATTGCCATACACAGTGCAAATAGCACTCGCGTCTGTTCCCAGCAAGTACAGTGTATTGGACTGAAGAGGATCTACTATTCTTGTCAGTTTCCTAAGCAGAATTGAACTAGATATGACCGTGTGTTTAGGAAGCACAGTTCTTTTGTTCTGAGCAAGCTCACTCTTTTGGCCCTATAGGAAACACAGTAGAGTAGAAGAGTGCTCTTTTCTCAAAAGCAGAGTGTGTTTCTTGTAAGGCGAGCTAGCGTTTGTTTCCCAGTCCTAAATGGAGTTGAGTCACATGCAGTTTTTGCTCCTACGAGCAAGAGTTGTTTTCTGGTAAGAAGAGTCACTATTGTGCTCCAATTGCCATACACAGTGCAAATAACACTCGCGTCTGTTCCCAGCAAGTACAGTGTATTGGACTGAATAGGAGCTACTGTTCTTGTCAGTTTCCTAAGCAGAGTTGAACGAGATATGGTCCGTGTGTGTAGGAAGCACAGTTCTTTTGTTCTGAGCAAGCTCACTGTTCTGGCCCTACAGGAAACACTTTAGAGTAGAAGAGGGCTCTTTTCTCAAAAGCAGAGTGTGTTTCTTGTAAGGCGAGCTAGTGTTTGTTTTCCAGTCCTAAATGGAGTTGAATCCCATGCAGTTGCTGGTCCTAGGAGCAAGAGTTGTTTTCTGGTAAGAAGAGTCACTATTGCGCTCCCATTGTCATACACAGGGCATATAGCACTCGCGTCTGTTCCCAGCAAGTACATTGTTTTGGACTGAAGAGGATCTACTATTCTTGTCAGTTTCCTAAGCAGAATTGAACTAGATATGACCGTGTGTTTAGGAAGCACAGTTCTTTTGTTCTGAGCAAGCTCACTCTTTTGGCCCTATAGGAAACACAGTAGAGTAGAAGAGTGCTCTTTTCTCAAAAGCAGAGTGTGTTTCTTGTAAGGCAAGCTAGCGTTTGTTTCCCAGTCCTAAATGGAGTTGAGTCACATGCAGTTTTTGCTCCTACGAGCAAGAGTTGTTTTCTTGTAAGGAAAGTCACTATTGCGCTCCCATTGACATACACAGTGCAAATAGCACTCGCGTGTGTTCCCAGCAAGTACAGTGTAATGGACTGAATAGGAGCTACTGTTCTTGTCAGTTTCCTAAGCAGAGTTGAACTAGTTATGGCCGTGTGTGTAGGAAGCACAGTTCTTTTGTTCTGAGCAAGATCACTGTTCAGGCCCTATAGGAAACACAGTACAGTAGAAGAGTGCTCTTTTCTCTAATGCAGAGTGTGTTTCTTGTAAGGCGAGCTAGCGTTTGTTTCCCAGTCCTATATGGAGTTGAATCCGATGCAGTTTCTGGTCCTACGAGCAAGAGTTGTTTTCTGGTAAGGAAAGACACTATTGTGCTCCCATTGCCATACACAGTGCAAATAGCACTCACGTCTGTTCCCAGCAAGTACAGTGTATCGGACTGAAGAGGAATTACTGTTCTTGTCAGTTTCCTAAGCAGAGTTGAACAAGATATGTCCCGCGTGTTTAGGAAGCACAGTTCTTTTGTTCTGAACAAGCTCACTGTTTGGACACCATAGGAAACACAGTAGAGTAGAAGAGTGCTCTTTTCTCAAAACAGAGTTTGTTTCTTGTAAGGTGAGCTAGCGTTTGTTTCCCAGTCCTAAATGGAGTTGAATCACATGCAGATTCTGGTCCTACAAGCAAGAGTTGTTTTATGGTAAGAAGAGTCACTATTGAGCTGCAATTTCCATACACAGGAAAAATAGCACTGGCGTCTTTTCCCAGCAAGTACAGTGTATTGGATGGAAGAGGATCTACTGTTCTTGTCAGGTTCCTAAGCAGACTTGAAGTAGATATGTCCGTGTGTAGGAAACACAGTTTTTTTGTTCTGAGCAAGCTCACTGTTCAGAACCCATGGGAAACACAGCAGAGGATAGAGTGCTCTTTCCTCAAAAGCAGAGTGTGTTTCTTGGAAGGCGAGCTAGCGATGGTTCCCAGTCATAAATGTTGTTGAGTCACATGCAGTTTTTTGTCCTACGAGCAAGAGTTGTTTTGTGATAAGACGAGTCACTATTGTGCTCCAATAGCCATACACAGTGCAAATAGCACTCGCGTCTGTTCCCCGCAAGTACAGTGCATTGGACTGAAGAGGAGCTACTGTTCTAGTCAGTTTCCTAAGCAGAGTTGAACTAGATATGGCCCTTGTGTGTAGGAAGCACAGTTCTTTTGTTCTGAGCAAGCTAACTGTTCGGACCCTTTAGGAAAGACAGTAGAGTAGAAGAGTGCTCTTTTCTCAAAAGCAGAGTGTGTTTCATGTAAGGCGAGCTAGCATTTGTTTCCCAGTCCTAAATTGAGTTGAATCACATGCAGTTTCTGGTCCTACGAGCAAGAGTTGTTTTCTGGTAAGGAAAGTCTCTATTGTACTCCCATTGCCATAAACAGTGCAAATAGCACTCGTATCTTATCCCAGGAAGTACAGCATATCGGACTGAAGAGGAGCTACTGTTCTTGTCAGTTTCCTAAGCAGAGTTGAACTAGATATGGCCCGTGTGTAGGAAGCACAGTTCTTTTGTTCTGAGCAAGCTCAATGTTCTGGCCCTATAGGAAACACAGTAGAGTAGAAGAGTGCTCTTTTCAATAAAGCATAGTGTGTTTCTTGTAAGGCGAGCTAGCGTTTGTTTCCCAGTCCTAAATGGAGTTGAATCACATGCAGTTTCTGGTGCTACGAGCAAGAGTTTTTTTATGGTAAGAATAGTCACTATTGCGCTGCCATTGCCATACACAGGACAAATAGCACTGGCGTCTGTTCCCAGCAAGTACAGTGTATTGGAATGAAGAGGATCTACTGTTCTTGTCAGGTTCCTATTCAGAATTGAACTAGATATGGCCGTGTGTGTTGGAAGCACAGTTCTTTTGTTCTGAGCAAGCTCACTGTTCTGGCCCTACAGGAAACACTTTAGAGTAGAAGAGGGCTCTTTTCTCAAAAGCAGAGTGTGTTTCTTGTAAGGCGAGCTAGTGTTTGTTTCCCAGTCCTAAATGGAGTTGAATCCCATGCAGTTTCTGGTCCTAGGAGTAAGAGTTGTTTCTGGTAAGAAGAGTCACTATTGCGCTGCCATTGCCATACACAGGACAAATAGCACTGGCGTCTGTTCCCAGAAAGTAGAGTGTATTGGACTGAAGAGGATCTACTGTTCTTGTCAGTTTCCTAAGCAGAGTTGAACTAGTTATGGCCGTGTGTGTAGGAAGCACAGTTCTTTTGTTCTGAGCAAGCTCACTGTTCAGGCCCTATAGGAAACACAGTAGAGTAGAAGAGTGCTCTTTTCTCAAAAGCAGATTGTGTTTCTTGTAAGGCGAGCTGGCGTTTGTTTCCCAGTCCTATATGGAGTTGAATCCGATGCAGTTTCTGGTCCTACGATCAAGAGTTGTTTTCTGGTAAGGAAAGTCACTATTGCGCTCCCATTGCCATACACAGTGCAAATAGCACTCACGTCTGTTCCCAGCAAGTACAGTGTATTGGACTGAAAAGGAGCTACTGTTCTTGTCAGTTTCATAAGCAGAGTTGAACGAGATATGTCCCGCGTGTTTAGGAAGCACAGTTCTTTTGTTCTGAGCAAGTTCACTGTTTGGACCCCATAGGAAACACAGTAGAGTAGAAGAGTGCTCTTTTCTCAAAAGCAGAGTGTGTTTCTTGTAAGGCGAGCTAGCGTTTCTTTCCCAGTCCTAAATGGAGTTGAATCACATGCAGTTTCTGGTCCTACAAGCAAGATTGTTTTCTGGTAAGAAGAGTCACTATTGAGCTGCCATTTCCATACACAGGACAAATAACACTGATGTCTTTTCCCAGCAAGTACAGTGTATTGGATGGAAGAGGATCTACTGTTCTTGTCAGGTTCCTAAGCAGACTTGAACTAGATATGGCCGTGTGTGTAGGAAGCAAAGTTTTTTTGTTCTGAGCAAGCTCACTGTTCAGAACCCATAGGAAACACAGTAGAGGATAGAGTGCTCTTTCCTCAAAAGCAGAGTGTGTTTCTTGGAAAGTGAGCTAGCGATGGTTCCCAGTCATAAATGGAGTTGAGTCACATGCAGTTTTTTGTCCTACGAGCAAGAGTTGTTTTCTGGTAAGACGAGTCACTATTGTGCTCCAATAGCCATACACAGTGCAAATAGCACTCGCGTCTGTTCCCCGCAAGTACAGTGTATTGGACTGAAGAGGAGCTTCTGTTCTTGTGAGTTTCCTAAGCAGAGTTGAACTAGATATGGCCCGTGTGTGTAGGAAGCACAGTTCTTTTGTTCTGAGCAAGCTCACTGTTCGGACCCCTTAGGAAAGACAGTAGAGTAAAAGAGTGCTCTTTTCTCAAAAGCAGAGTGTGTTTCATGTAAGGCGAGCTGGCATTTGTTTCCCAGTCCTAAATTGAGTTGAATCACATGCAGTTTCTGGTCCTACGAGCAAGAGTTGTTTTCTGGTAAGGAAGGCTCTATTGCGCTCCCATTGCCATACACAGTGCAAATAGCACTCGTTTCTGATGCCAGGAAGTACAGCATATCGGACTGAAGAGGAGCTACTGTTCTTGTCAGTTTCCTAAGCAGAGTTGAACTAGATATGGCCCGTGTGTAGGAAGCACAGTTCTTTTGTTCTGAGCAAGCTCACTGTTCTGGCCCTATAGGAAACACAGTAGAGTAGAAGAGTGCTCTTTTCAATAAAGCAGTGTGTGTTTCTTGTAAGGCGAGCTAGCGTTTGTTTCCCAGTCCTAAATGGAGTTGAATCACATGCAGTTTCTGGTCCTACGAGCAAGAGCTGTTTTATGGTAAGAAGAGTCACTATCGCACTGCCATTGCCATACACAGGACAAATAGCACTGTTGTCTGTTCCCAGCAGTACAGTGTATTGGAGTGAAGAGGATCTACTGTTCTTGTCAGGTTCCTAAGCAGAATTGAACTAGGTGTGGCAGTGTGTGTAGGAAGCTCGATTTTTTGTTCTGAGCAAGCTCACTGTTCGGACCTCATAGGAAACACAGTAGTGTAGAAGAGTGCTCTTTTCTCAAAAGCAGAGTGTGTTTCTTGTAAGGCGAGCTAGCGTTTGTTTCCTAGTCCTAAATGGAGTTCAATCACAGGCAGTTTCCAGTCCTATGAGCAAGAGTTGTTATCTGTTAAGAAGAGTCAATATTGCGCTGCCATTGCCATACACAGGACAAATAGTACTGGAGTCTCTTCCCAGCAAGTACAGTGTATTGGACTGAAGAGGATCTACTGTTCTTGTCAGGTTCCTAAGCAGAATTGAACTAGATATGGCCGTGTGTGTAGGAAGCACAGTTCTTTTGTTCTGAGCAAGTTCACTGTTCGGACCTCTTAGGAAACAAAATAGAGTAGAAGAGTGCTTTTTTCTCTAACTCAGAGTGTGTTTCTTGTAAGGCGAATTAGTGTTTGTTTCACAGTCCTAAATGGAGTTGAATCACATGCAGTTTCTGGTCCTACGAGCAAGAGTTGTTTTCTGCTAAGAAGAGTAACTATTGTGCTCCCATTGTCATACACAGGGCAAATAGCACACGCGTCTGTTCCCAGCATGTACACTGTATTGGACTAAAGAGGATCTACTGTTCTTGTCAGGTTCCTAAGCAGAGTTGAAATAGATATGGCCGTGTGTGTAGGAAGCACAGTTCTTTTGTTCTCAGCAAGCTCACTGTTCTGGCCCTATAGGAAACACAGTAGAGTAGAAGAGTGCTCTTTTCTCAAAAGCAGAGTGTATTTCTTGTAAGGCAAGCTAGCGTTTGTTTCCCAGTCCTATATGGAGTTGAATCCGATGCAGTTTCTGGTCCTACGAGCAAGAGTTGTTTTCTGGTAAGGAAAGACACTATTGTGCTCCCATTGCCATACACAGTGCAAATAGCACTCACGTCTGTTCCCAGCAAGTACAGTGTATCGGACTGAAGAGGAGCTACTGTTCTTGTCAGTTTTCTATGCAGAGTTGAACGATATATGTCCCGCATGTGTAGGAAGCACAGTTCTTTTGTTCTGAGCAAGCTCACTGTTTGGACCCCATAGGAAACACAGTAGAGTAGATGAGTGCTCTTTTCTCTAAAGCAGAGTGTGTTTCTTGTAAGGCGAGCTAGCGTTTGTTTCCCAGGCCTAAATGGAGTTGAATCACATGCAGTTTCTGGTCGTACAAGCAAGAGTTGTTTTCTGGTAAGAAGAGACACAATTGCGCTGCCATTGCCATACACAGGACAAATAGCACTGGCGTCTCTTCCCAGCAAGTACAGTGTATTGGACGGAAGAGGATTTACTGTTCTTGTCAGGTTCCTAATCAGACTTGAACTAGATATGGCCATGTTTGTAGGAAGCAAATTTTTTTTGTTCTGAGCAAGCTCACTGTTCGGACACCTTAGGGAACACAGTAGAGTAGAAGAGTGCTCTTTTCTCTAAAGCAGAGTGTGCTTCTTGTAAGGCGATCTCGCCTTTGTTTACCAGTCCTAAATGGAGTTGTCACAGGCAGTTTTTGGTCCTACGAGCAAGAGTTGTTTTCTGGTAAGAAGAGTCACTATTGCGCTTCAATTGCCATACACAGTGCAAATAGCACTCGCGTCTGTTCCCAGCAAGTACAGTGTATTGCACTGAATAAAAGCTACTGTTCTTGTCAGTTTCCTAAGCAGAGTTGAACTAGATATGGTCCATGTGTAGGAAGCACAGTTCTTTTGTTCTGAGCAAGCTCACTGTTCTGGCCCTACAGGAAACACAGTAGAGTAGAAGAATGCTCTTTCTCTTAAGCAGAGTGTGTTTCTTGTAAGGCGAGCTAGCGTTTGTTTCCCAGTCCTAAATGGAGTTGAATCACATGCAGTTTCTGGTCCTACGAGCAAGAGTTGTTTTATGGTAAGAAGAGTTACTATTGCGCAGCCATTGCCATACACAGGACAAATTCCACTGGTGTCTGTTCCCAGCAAGTACAGTGTATTGGACTGAAGAGGATCTACTGTTCTTGTCAGGTTCCTAAGCAGAGTTGAACTAGATATGGCCGTGTGTGTAGGAAGGACAGTTCTTTTGTTCTGAGCAAGCTCACTGTTCTGGCCCTATAGGAAACATAGTAGAGTAGAAGAGTGCTCTTTTCTCAAAAGCAGAGTGTGTTTCTTGTAAGGCGAGCTAGCTTTTGTTTCCCAGTCCAATATGGAGTTCAATCACATGCAGTTTCTGGTCCTAAAAACAAGAGTTGTTTTCTGGTAAGAAGAGTCACTATTGCGCTGCCATTGCCATACACAGGACAAATAGCACTGGCGTCTTTTCGCAGCAAGTACAGTGTATTTGACGGAAGAGGATCTACTGTACTTGTCAGGTTCCTAAGCAGATTTGAACTAGATATGGCCGTGTGTGAAGGAAGCACAGTTTTTTTATTCTGAGCAAGCTCACTGTTCGGACGCCATAGGAAACACAGTATAGTAGAAGAGTGCTCTTTTCTCTAAAGCAGAGTGTGTTTCTTGTAAGGCGAGCTCGCGTTTGTTTCCCAGTCCTAAATGGAGTTGAGTCTCAGGCAGTTTTCAGTCCTACGAGCAAGAGTTGTTTTCTGGTAAGAAGAGTCACTATTGCGCTCCAAATGCCATACACAGTGCAAAAAGCTCTCGCATCTGTTCCCAGCAAGTATAGTGTATTGGACTGAATAGGAGCTACTGTTCTTGTCAGTTTCCTAAGCAGAGTTGAGCTTGATATTTCCCGTGTAGGAAGCACAGTTCTTTTGTTCTGAGCAAGCTCACTGTTTGGACCCCATAGGAAACACAGTAGTGTAGAAGAGTGCTCTTTTCTCTAAAGCAGAGTGTGTTTCTTGTAAGGCGAGCTAGCGTTTGTTTCCCAGTGATAAATGGAGTTGAATCACATGCAGTTTCTGGTCGTACAAGCAAGAGTTGTTTTCTGGTAAGAAGAGACACAATTGCGCTGCCATTGCCATACACAGGACAAATAGCACTGGCGTCTCTTCCCAGCAAGTACAGTGTATTGGACGGAAGAGGATCTACTGTTCTTGTCAGGTTCCTAATCAGACTTGAACTAGATATGGCCATGTTTGTAGGAAGCAAATTTTTTTTGTTCTGAGCAAACTCACTGTTCAGACCCCTTAGGGAACACAGTAGAGTAGAAGAGTGCTCTTTTCTCTAAAGCAGAGTGT
This sequence comes from Peromyscus eremicus, assembly GCF_949786415.1. NCBI lineage: Eukaryota > Metazoa > Chordata > Mammalia > Rodentia > Cricetidae > Peromyscus > Peromyscus eremicus. Next base: position 29,865 of record NW_026735361.1, read on the forward strand.
GCTTCTTGTAAGGCGAGCTCGCCTTTGTTTACCAGTCCTAAATGGAGTTGTCACAGGCAGTTTTTGGTCCTACGAGCAAGAGTTGTTTTCTGGTAAGAAGAGTCACTATTGCGCTTCAATTGCCATACACAGTGCAAATAGCACTCGCGTCTGTTCCCAGCAAGTACAGTGTATTGCACTGAATAAAAGCTACTGTTCTTGTCAGTTTCCTAAGCAGAGTTGAACTAGATATGGCCCATGTGTAGGAAGCACAGTTCTTTTGTTCTGAGCAAGCTCACTGTTCTGGCCCTACAGGAAACACAGTAGAGTAGAAGAATGCTCTTTCTCTAAAGCAGAGTGTGTTTCTTGTAAGGCGAGCTAGCGTTTGTTTCCCAGTCCTAAATGGAGTTGAATCACATGCAGTTTCTGGTCCTACGAGCAAGAGTTGTTTTATGGTAAGAAGAGTTACTATTGCGCTGCCATTGCCATACACAGGACAAATTCCACTGGTGTCTGTTCCCAGCAAGTACAGTGTATTGGACTGAAGAGGATCTACTGTTCTTGTCACGTTCCTAAGCAGAATTGAACTAGATATGGCCGTGTGTGTAGGAAGCACAGTTCTTTTGTTCTGAGCAAGCTCACTGTTTGGACCCCATAGGAAACACAGTAGAGTTGAATTTTGCTCTTTTCTCAAAAGCAGAGTGTGTTTCTTGTAAGGCAAGCTAGCGTTTGTTTCCCAGTCCTAAATGGTGTTGAATCACATGCAGTTTCTGGTCCTATGAGCAAGAGTTGTTTTCTGGTAAGAAGAGTCAATATTGCGCTGCCATTGCCCTACACAGGACAAATAACACTGGCGTCTGTTCCCAGCAGTACAGTGTATTGGACTGAAGAGGATCTAATGTTCTTGTCAGGTTCCTAAGCAGAATTGAACTAGGTGTGACGGTGTGTGTAGGAATCACGTTTTTTTTTGTTCGGAGCAAGCTCACTGTTCTGACCTCATAGGAAACACAGTAGAGTAGAAGAGTGCTCTTTTCTCAAAAGAAAAGTGTGTTTCTTGTAAGGTGAGCTAGCGTTTGTTTCCTAGTCCTAATTGGAGTTCAATCACAGGCAGTTTCCGGTCCTATGAGCAAGAGTTGTTTTCTGGTAAGGAAAGTTACTATTGTTCTCCCATTGCCATACACAGTGCAAATAGCACTCGCGTCTGTTCCCAGCAAGTACAGTGTATTGGACTAAATAGGAGCTACTGTTCTTGTCAGTTTCCTAAGGAGAGTTGAACTAGATATGGTCGGTGTGTGTAGGAAGCACAGTTCTTTTGTTCTGAGCAAGCTAACTGTTTGGACCCCATAGGAAACACAGTAGAGTAGAAGAGTGCTCTTTTCTCAAAAGCAGAGTGTGTTTCTTGAAAGGAGAGCTAGCGTTTGTTTCCCAGTCCTAAATGGAGTTTAATCCCATGCAGTTTGTGGTCCTATTGTCAAGAGTTGTTTTATGGTAAGAATAGTAAATATTGCGCTGCCATTGCCATACACAGGACAAATAGCACTGGAGTCTGTTCCCAGCAAGTACAGTGTATTGGACTGAAGAGGATCTACTGTTCTTGTCAGGTTCCTAAGCAGAATTGAACTAGATATGGCCGTGTGTGTAGGAAGCACAGTTCTTTTGGTTTGAGCAAGTTCACTGTTCGGACCTCTTAGGAAACACAATAGAGTAGAAGAGTACTTTTTTCTCTAAATCAGAGTATGTTTCTTGTAAGGCGAGCTAGCATTTGTTTCCCAGTCCTAAATGGAGTTGCATCACATGCAGTTTCTGGTCCTACAAACAAGAGTTGTTTTTTGGTAAGAAGAGTCACTATTGTGCTGCCATTGCCATACACAGGACAAATAGCACTGGCGTCTTTTCCCAGCAAGTACAGTGTATTGGACGGAAGAGGATCTACTGTTCTTGTCAGGTTCCTAAGCAGATTTGAACTAGATATGGCCGTGTGTGTAGGAAGCACAGTTTTTTTGTTCTGAGCAAGCTCACTGTTCTAACCCCATAGGAAACACAGTAGAGTAGAAGAGTGCTCTTTTCTCTAAAGCAGAGTGTGTTTCTTGTAAGGCGAGCTCGCGTTTGTTTCCCAGTCCTAAATGGAGTTGAGTCACAGGCAGTTTTTGGTCCTACGAGCAAGAGTTGTTTTCTGGTAAGAAGAGTCACTATTGTGCTCCAAATGCCATACACAGTGCAAATAGCACTCGCATCTGTTTCCATCAAGTACAGTGTATTGGACTGAATAGGAGCTACTGTTCTTGTCAGTTTCCTAAGCAGAGTTGAACTAGATATTTACCGTGTAGGAAACACAGTTCTTTTGTTCTGAGCAAGCTCACTGTTTGGACCACATAGGAAACACAGTAGAGTAGAAGAGTGCTCTTTTCTCTAAAGCAGAGTGTGTTTCTTGTAAGGCAAGCTAGCGTTTGTTTCCAAGTCCTAAATGGAGTTGAATCACATGCAGTTTCTGGTCCTACGAGCAAGAGTTGTTTTCTGGTAAGAAGAGCCACTATTGCGCTGCCATTGCCATACACAGGACAAATAGCACTGGCGTCTCTTCCCAGCAAGTACAGTGTATTGGACTGAAGAGGATCTACTGTTCTTGTCAGGTTCCTAAGCAGACTTGAACAAGATATGGCCGTGTGTGTAGGAAGCACAGTTCTTTTGTTCTGAGCAAGCTCACAGTTTGAACCCCATAGGAAACTCAGTAGAGTAGAAGAGTGCTCTTTTCTCAAAAGCAAAGTGTGTTTCATGTAAGGCAAGCTAGCATTTGTTTCCCAGTGCTAAATGGAGTTGAATCCCATGCAGTTTCTGGTCCGACGAGCAAGAGTTGTTTTCTTGTAAGAAGAGTCACTATTGTGCTGCCATTGCCCTACACAGGACAAATAGCACTGGAGTCTGTTCCCAGCAAGTACAATGTATTGGACTGAAGAGGAGCTACTGTTCTTGTCAGTTTCCTAAGCAGAGCTGAACTAGATATGGTCCGTGTGTGTAGGAAGCACAGTTCTTTTGTTCTGAGCAAGCTCACTGTTTGGACCCCATAGGAAACACAGTAGAGTTGAAGAGCGCTCTTTTCTCTAAAGCAGAGTGTGTTTCTTGTAAGGCAAGCTAGCGTTTGTTTCCCAGTCCTAAATGGAGTGGAATCACATGCAGTTTCTGGTCCGACGAGCAAGAGGTGTTTTCTGGTAAGAAGAGTCACTGTTGCGCTCCAAATGCCATATACAGTGCAAATAGCACTCGCGTCTGTTCCCAGCAAGTACAGTGTATCGGACTGAATAGGAGCTACTCTTCTTGTCAGTTTCCTAAGCAGACTTGAAATAGATATGGTCCATGTGTGTAGGAAGCACAGTTCTTTTGTTCTGAGCAAGCTCACTGTTTGGACCCCATAGGAAACACAGTAGAGTAGAAGAGTGCTCTTTTCTCAAAAGCAGAGTGTGTTTCTTGTAAGGCGAGCTAGCGTTTGTTTCCCAGTCCTAAATGGAGTTGAATCCCATGCAGTTTCTGTTCCTACGAGCAAGAGTTGTTTTCTGGTAAGGAAAGTAACTATTGAGCTCCCATTGCCATACACAGTGCAAATAACACTCGCATCTGTTCCCAGCAAATACAGTGTATCGGACTGAAGTGGAGCTACTGTTCTTGTCAGTTTCCTAAGCAGAGTTGAACTAGATATGGTCGGTGTGTGTAGGAAGCACAGTTCTTTTGTTCTGAGCAAGCTCACTGTTCTGGCCCTATAGGAAACACAGTAGAGTAGAAGAGTGCTCTTTTCTCAAAAGCAGAGTGTGTTTCTTGTAAGGCGAGCTATCGTTTTTTTCTCAGTCCTAAATGGAGTTGAATCACATGCAGTTTCTGGTCCTACGAGCAAGAGTTGTTTTCTCGTAAGAAGAGTCACTATTGCGCTCCAAATGCAATACACAGTGCAAAGAGCACTCGCGTCTGTTCCCAGCAATTACAGTGTATTGGACTTTATAGGAGCTACTGTTCTTGTCAGTTTCCTAAGCAGACTTGAACTAGATATGGCCGTGTGTGTAGGAAGCACAGTTCTTTTGTTCTGAGCAAGCTCTCTGTTCGGACCCCATAGGAAACACAGTAGAGTAGAAGAGTGCTCTTTTCTCAAAGCAGAGTGTGTTTCTTGTAGGGCGAGCTAGCGTTTGTTTCCCAGTCCTACATGGAGTTGAATCCCATGCAGTTTCTGGTCCTACGAGCAAGAGTTGTTTTATGGTAAGAAGAGTCACTATTGCGCTGCCATTGCCATACACAGGACAAATAGCACTGGCTTCTGTCCCAGCAAGTATAGTGTATTGGACTGAAGAGGATCTACTGTTCTTGTCAGGTTCCTAAGCAGAGTTGAACTAGATATGGCCGTGTGTGTAGGAAGCACAGTTCTTTTGTTCTGAGCAATCTCTCTGTTCGGACCCCATAGGAAACACAGTAGAGTAGAATTGTGCTTTTTTCTCAAAAGCAGAGTGTGTTTCTTGTAAGGCGAGCTAGCGTTTGTTTCCCAGTCCTAAATGGAGTTGAATCCCATGCAGTTTTTGTTCCTATGAGCAAGAGTTGTTTTCTGGTAAGGAAAGTAACTATTGAGCTCCCATTGCCATACACAGTGCAAATAGCACTCGCGTCTGTGACCAGCAAATACAGTGTATCGGACTGAAGAGGAGCTACTGTTCTTTTCAGTTTCCTAAGCAGAGTTGAACTAGATATGGTCGGTGTGTGTAGGAAGCACAGTTCTTTTGTTCTGAGCAAGCTCACTGTTCGGACTCCATAGGAAACTCAGTAGAGTAGAAGAGTGCTCTTTTCTCAAAAGCAGAGTGTGTTTCTTGTAAGGCGAGCTAGCGTTTGTTTCCCAGTCCTAAATGGAGTTGAATCACATGCAGTTTCTGGTCCTACGAGCAAGAGTTGTTTTATGGTAAGAAGAGTCACTATTGCGCTGCCATTGCCATACACAGGACAAATAGCACTGTTGTCTGTTCCCAGCAGTACAGTGTATTGGACTGAAGAGGATCTACTGTTCTTGTCAGGTTACTAAGCAGAATTGAACTAGGTGTGGCGTTGTGTGTAAGAATCACGTTTTTTTTTGTTCTGAGCAAGCTCACTGTTCGGACCTCATAGGAAACTCAGTAGAGTAGAAGAGTGCTCTTTTCTCTAAAGCAGAGTGTGTTTCTTGTAAGGCGAGCTAGCGTTTGTTTCCCAGTCCTAAATGTAGTTGAGTCACATGCAGTTTTTTGTCCTACGAGCAAGAGTTGTTTTCTGGTAAGATGAGTCACTATTGTGCTCCAATTGCCATACACAGTGCAAATAGCACTGGCGTCTTTTCCGAGCAAGTACAGTGTATTGGACTGAAGTGGAGCTACTGTTCTTGTCAGTTTCCTAAGCAGAGTTGCACTAGATATGGCCCGAGTGTAGGAAGCACAGTTCTTTTTTTCTGAGCAAGCTCACTGTTCTGGCCCTATAGGAAACACAGTAGAGTAGAAGTGTGCTCTTTTCTCTAAAGCAGAGTGTGTTTCTTGTAAGGCGAACTAGCGTTTGTTTCCCAGTCCTAAATGGAGTGTAATCACATGCAGTTTCTGGTCCTACAAGCAAGAGTTGTTTTATGGTAAGAAGAGTCACTATTGCGCTGCCATTGCCATACACAGGACTATTAGCACTGTTGTCTGTTCCCAGCAGTAAAGTGTATTGGACTGAAGAGGATCTACTGTTCTTGTCATGTTCCTAAGCAGAATTGAACTAGATATGGCCGTGTGTGTAGGAAGCACAGTTCTTTTGTTCTGAGCAAGTTCACTGTTCGGACCTCTTAGGAAACACAATAGAGTAGAAGAGTGCTTTTTTCTCTAAATCAGAGTGTGTTTCTTGTAAGGCGAGTTAGTGTTTGTTTCCCAGTCCTAAGTGGAGTTGAATCACATGCAGTTTCTGGTCCTACGAGCAAGAGTTGTTTTCTGGTAAGAAGAGTCACTATTGTGCTCCCATTGTCATACACAGGGCAAATAGCACACGCGTCTGTTCCCAGCATGTACAGTGTATTGGACTGAAGAGGATCTACTGTTCTTGTCAGGTTCCTAAGCAGAGTTGAACTAGATTTGGCCGTGTGTGTAGGAAGCACAGTTCTTTTGTTCTGAGCAAGCTCACTGTTCTGGCCCTATAGGAAACACAGTAGAGTAGAAGAGTGCTCTTTTCTCAAAAGCAGATTGTGTTTCTTGTAAGGGGAGCTAGCGTTTGTTTCCCAGTCCTATATGGAGTTGAATCACATGCACTTTCTGCTCCTACGAGCAAGAGTTGTTTTTTGGTAAGGAAAGTCACTATTGCGCTCCCATTGCCATACACAGTGCAAATAGCACATGCGTCTGTTCCCAGCAAGTACAGTGTATCAGACTGAAAAGGAGCTACTGTTTTTGTCAGTTTCCTAAGCAGACTTGAACTAGATATGGCCCGTGTGTGTAGGAAGCACAGTTCTTATGTTCTGAGCAAGCTCACTGTTCTGGCCCTATAGGAAACACAGTAGAGTAGAAGAGTGCACTTTTCTTAAAAGCAGAGTGTGTTTCTTGTAAGGCGAGCTCGTGTTTGTTTCCCAGTCCTAAATAGAGTTGAGTCACATGCAGTTTTTGGTCCTACGAGCAAGAGTTGTTTTCTGGTAAGAAGAGTCACTGTTGCGCTCCAAATGTCATATACAGTGCAAATAGCACTCGCGTCTGTTCCCAGCAAGTACAGTGTATCGGACTGAATAGGAGCTACTGTTCTTGTCAGTTTCCTAAGCAGACTTGAAATAGATATCGCCGTGTGTGTAGGAAGCACAGTTTTTTTGTTCTGAGCAAGGATCACATAGGAAACACAGTAGAGTAGAAGACTGCTCTTTTCTCAAAAGCAGAGTGTGTTTCTGGAAGGCGAGCTAGCGTTTGTTTCCCAGTCCTAAATGGAGTTGAGTCACAAGCAGTTTTTTGTCCACGAGCAAGAGTTTTTTTCTGGTAAGACGAGTCACTATTGTGCTCCAATTGCCATACACAGTACAAATAGCACTCGCGTCTGTTCCGAGCAAGTACAGTGTATTGGACTGAAGAGGAGCTACTGTTCTTTCAGTTTCCTAAGCAGAGTTGAACTAGATATGGCCCGTGTATGTAGGAAGCACAGTTCTTTTTTTCTGAGCAAGCTCAATGTTTGGACCCCATAGGAAACACAGTAGAGTAGAAGAGTGCTCTTTTCTCAAAAGCAGAGTGTGTTTCATGTAAGGCGAGCTAGCATTTGTTTCCCAGTCTGAAATGGAGTTGAATCACATGCAGTTTCTGGTCCTACGAGCAGGAGTTGTTTTCTGGTAAGGAAAGTCACTATTGCTCTCCCATTGCCATACACAGTGCAAATAGCCCTCCCGTCTGTTCCCAGCAAGTACAGTGTATCGGACTGAAGAGTATCTACTGTTCTTGTCAGGTTCCTAAACAGACTTGAACTAGATGTGGCCGTGTTTGTAGGAAGCACAGTTTTTTTATTCTGAGCAAGCTCACTGTTCGGAACACATAGGAAACAGTAGAGTAGAAGAGTGCTCTTTTCTCAAAAGCAGAATGTGTTTCTGGGAAGGCGAGCTAGTGTTTGTTTCCCAGTCCTAAATGGAGTTGAATCACATGCAGTTTCTGGTCCTACGAGCAAGAGTTGTTTTCTGGTAAGGAAAGTCACTATTGCGCTCCCATTGCCATACACAGTGCAAATAGCACTCGCGTCTGTTCCCAGCAATTACAGTGTATTGGACTGAATAGGAGCTACTGTTCTTGTCAGTTTCCTAAGCAGAGTTGAACTAGATATGACCGTGTGTGTAGGAAGCACAGTTCTTTTGTTCTGAGCAAGCTCACTGTCTGCCCCTTAGGAATCACAGTAGAGTAGAAGAGTGCTCTTTTCTCAAAAGCAGATTGTGTTTCTTGTAAGGGGAGCTAGCATTTGTTTTCCAGTCCTATATGGAGTTGAATCCCATGCAGTTTCTGGTCCTACGAACAAGAGTTGTTTTCTTGTAAGGAAAGTCACTATTGCGTTCCCATTGCCATACACAGTGCAAATAGCACTCACGTCTGTTCCCAGCAAGTACAGTGTATCGGACTGAATAGGAGCTACTGTTCTTGTCAGTTTCCTAAGCAGAGTTGAACGAGATATGTCCCGCGTGTGTAGGAAGCACAGTTCTTTTGTTCTGAGCAAGCTCACTGTTTGGACCCCATAGGAAACACAGTAGAGTAGAAGAGGGCTCTTTTCTCAAAGCAGAGTGTGTTTCTTGTAGGGCGAGCTAGCGTTTGTTTCCCAGTCCTAAATGGAGTTGAATCACATGCACTTTCTGGTCCTACAAGCAAGAGTTGTTTTCTGGTAAGAAGAGTCACTATTGTGCTGCCTTTGCCATACACAGGACAAATAACACTGGCCTGTTTTCCCAGCAAGTACAGTGTATTGGATGGAAGATGATCTACTGTTCTTGTCAGGTTCCTAAGCAGACTTGAACTAGATATGGCCGTGTGTGTAGGAAGCACAGTTTTTTTGTTCTGAGCAAGCTCACTGTTCGGAACCCATAGAAAACACAGTAGAGTAGAAGAGTGCTCTTTTCTCAAAAGCAGAGTGTGTTTCTTGGAAGTTGAGCTAGCATTTGTTTCCCAGTCCTAAATGGAGTTGAGTCACATGCAGTTTTTTGTCCTACGAGCAAGAGTTGTTTTCTGGTAAGACGAGTCACTATTGTGCTCCAATAGCCATACACAGTGCAAATAGCAGTCCCGTCTGTTCCCAGGAAGTACAGTGTATTGGACTGAAGAGGAGCTACTGTTCTTGTCAGTTTCCTAAGCAGAGTTGAACTAGATATGGCCCGAGTGTAGGAAGCACAGTTCTTTTGTTCTGAGCAAGCTCACTGTTCTGGCCCTATAGGAAACACAGTAGAGTAGAAGAGTGCTCTTTTCTCTAAAGCAGAGTGTGTTTCTTGTAAGGTAGCTAGCGTTTGTTTCCCAGTCCTACATGGAGTTGAATCACATGCAGTTTCTGGTCCTACGAGCAAGAGTTGTTTTATGGTAAGAAGAGTCACTATTGCGCTGCCATTGCCATACACAGGACAAATAGCACTGGCTTCTGTCCCAGCAAGTATAGTGTATTGGACTGAAGAGGATCTACTGTTCTTGTCAGGTTCCTAAGCAGAATTGAACTAGATATGGCCGTGTGTGTAGGAAGCACAGTTCTTTTGTTCTGAGCAAGCTCTCTGTTCGGACCCCATAGGAAACACAGTAGAGTAGAATTGTGCTTTTTTCTCAAAAGCAGAGTGTGTTTCTTGTAAGGCGAGCTAGCGTTTGTTTCCCAGTCCTAAATGGAGTTGAATCCCATGCAGTTTTTGTTCCTATGAGCAAGAGTTGTTTTCTGGTAAGGAAAGTAACTATTGAGCTCCCATTGCCATACACAGTGCAAATAGCACTGGCGTCTGTTCCCAGCAAATACAGTGTATTGGACTGAAGAGGAGCTACTGTTCTTTTCAGTTTCCTAAGCAGAGTTGAACTAGATATGGTCGGTGTGTGTAGGAAGCACAGTTCTTTTGTTCTGAGCAAGCTCACTGTTCGGACTCCATAGGAAACTCAGTAGAGTAGAAGAGTGCTCTTTTCTCAAAAGCAGAGTGTGTTTCTTGTAAGGCGAGCTAGCATTTGTTTCCCAGTCCTAAATGGAGTTGAATCACATGCAGTTTCTGGTCCTACGAGCAAGAGTTGTTTTATGGTAAGAAGAGTCACTATTGCGCTGCTATTGCCATACACAGGACAAATAGCACTGTTGTCTGTTCCCAGCAGTACAGTGTATTGGACTGAAGAGGATCTACTGTTCTTGTCAGGTTACTAAGCAGAATTGAACTAGGTGTGGCGGTGTGTGTAGGAATCACGTTTTTTTTTTGTTCTGAGCAAGCTCACTGTTCGGACCTCATAGGAAACTCAGTAGAGTAGAAGAGTGCTCTTTTCTCTAAAGCAGAGTGTGTTTCTTGTAAGGCGAGCTAGCGTTTGTTTCCCAGTCCTAAATGGAGTTGAGTCACATGCAGTTTTTTGTCCTACGTGCAAGAGTTATTTTCTGGTAAGACGAGTCACTATTGTGCTCCAATTGCCATACACAGTGCAAATACGCACTCGCGTCTTTTCCGAGCAAGTACAGTGTATTGGACTGAAGAGGAGCTACTGTTCTTGTCAGTTTCCTAAGCAGAGTTGAACTAGATATGGCCCCAGTGTAAGAAGCACAGTTCTTTTCTTCTGAGCAAGCTCACTGTTCTGGCCCTATAGGAAACACAGTAGAGTAGAAGTGGTAGAAGTGTGCTCTTTTCTCTAAAGCAGAGTGTGTTTCTTGTAAGGCGAACTAGCGTTTGTTTCCCAGTCCTAAATGGAGTGTAATCACATGCAGTTTCTGGTCCTACAAGCAAGAGTTGTTTTATGGTAAGAAGAGTCACTATTGCGCTGCCATTGCCATACACAGGACTATTAGCACTGTTGTCTGTTCCCAGCAGTACAGTGTATTGGACTGAAGAGGATCTACTGTTCTTGTCAGGTTCCTAAGCAGAATTGAACTAGATATGGCCGTGTGTGTAGGAAGCACAGTTCTTTTGTTCTGAGCAAGTTCACTGTTCGGACCTCTTAGGAAACACAATAGAGTAGAAGACTGCTTTTTTCTCTAAATCAGAGTGTGTTTCTTGTAAGGCGAGTTAGTGTTTGTTTCCCAGTCCTAAGTGGAGTTGAATCACATGCAGTTTCTGGTCCTACAAGCAAGAGTTGTTTTCTGGTAAGAAGAGTCACTATTGTGCTCCCATTGTCATACACAGGGCAAATAGCACACGCGTCTGTTCCCAGCATGTACAGTGTATTGGACTGAAGAGGATCTACTGTTCTTGTCAGGTTCCTAAGCAGAGTTGAACTAGATTTGGCCGTGTGTGTAGGAAGCACAGTTCTTTTGTTCTGAGCAAGCTCACTGTTCTGGCCCTATAGGAAACACAGTAGAGTAGAAGAGTGCTCTTTTCTCAAAAGCAGATTGTGTTTCTTGTAAGGGGAGCTAGCGTTTGTTTCCCAGTCCTATATGGAGTTGAATCACATGCACTTTCTGGTCCTACGAGCAAGAGTTGTTTTTTGGTAAGGAAAGTCACTATTGCGCTCCCATTGCCATACACAGTGCAAATAGCACATGCGTCTGTTCCCAGCAAGTACAGTGTATCAGACTGAAAAGGAGCTACTGTTCTTGTCAGTTTCCTAAGCAGACTTGAACTAGATATGGCCCGTGTGTGTAGGAAGCACAGTTCTTATGTTCTGAGCAAGCTCACTGTTCTGGCCCTATAGGAAACACAGTAGAGTAGAAGAGTGCACTTTTCTTAAAAGCAGAGTGTGTTTCTTGTAAGGCGAGCTCGTGTTTGTTTCCCAGTCCTAAATAGAGTTGAGTCACATGCAGTGTTTGGTCCAACGAGCAAGAGTTGTTTTCTGGTAAGAAGAGTCACTGTTGCGCTCCAAATGTCATATACAGTGCAAATAGCACTCGCGTCTGTTCCCAGCAAGTACAGTGTATCGGACTGAATAGGAGCTACTGTTCTTGTCAGTTTCCTAAGCAGACTTGAAATAGATATCGCCGTGTGTGTAGGAAGCACAGTTTTTTTGTTCTGAGCAAGGAACACATAGGAAACACAGTAGAATAGAAGACTGCTCTTTTCTCAAAAGCAGAGTGTGTTTTTGGAAGGCGAGCTAGCGTTTGTTTCCCAGTCCTAAATGGAGTTGAGTCACATGCAGTTTTTTGTCCACGAGCAAGAGTTGTTTTCTGGTAAGACGAGTCACTATTGTGCTCCAATTGCCATACACAGTACAAATAGCACTCGCGTCTGTTCCGAGCAAGTACAGTGTATTGGACTGAAGAGGAGCTACTGTTCTTTCAGTTTCCTAAGCAGAGTTGAACTAGATATGGCCCGTGTATGTAGGAAGCACAGTTCTTTTTTTCTGAGCAAGCTCAATGTTTGGACCCCATAGGAAACACAGTAGAGTAGAAGAGTGCTCTTTTCTCAAAAGCAGAGTGTGTTTCATGTAAGGCGAGCTAGCATTTGTTTCCCAGTCCGAAATGGAGTTGAATCACATGCAGTTTCTGGTCCTACGAGCAAGAGTTGTTTTCTGGTAAGGAAAGTCACTATTGCTCTCCCATTGCCATACACAGTGCAAATAGCCCTCCAGTCTGTTCCCAGCAAGTACGGTGTATCGGACTGAAGAGGATCTACTGTTCTTGTCAGGTTCCTAAACAGACTTGAACTAGATGTGGCCGTGTTTGTAGGAAGCACAGTTTTTTTATTCTGAGCAAGCTCACTGTTCGGAACACATAGGAAACAGTAGAGTAGAAGAGTGCTCTTTTCTCAAAAGCAGAATGTGTTTCTGGGAAGGCGAGCTAGTGTTTGTTTCCCAGTCCTAAATGGAGTTGAGTCACATGCAGTTTTTTGTCCTACGAGCAAGAGTTGTTTTCTGGTAAGACGAGTCACTTTTGTGCTCCAATTGCCATACACAGTGCAAATAGCACTCGCGTATGTTCCGAGCAAGTACAGTGTATTGGACTGAAGAGGAGCTACTGTTCTTGTCAGTTTCCTAAGCAGAGTTGAACTAGATATGGCCCGAGTGTAGGAAGCACAGTTCTTTTGTTCGGAGCAAGCTCACTGTTCTGGCCCTATAGGAAACACAGTAGAGTAGAAGAGTGCTCTTTTCTCAAAAGCAGAGTGTGTTTCTTGTAAGGCGAGCTGGCGTTTGTTTCCCAGTCCTAAATGGAGTGTAATCACATGCAGTTTTTGGTCATACGAGCAAGAGTTGTTTTATGGTAAGAAGAGTCACTATTGCGCTGCCATTGCCATGCACAGGACTAATAGCACTGTTGTCTGTTCCCAGCAGTACAGTGTATTGGACTGAAGAGGATCTACTGTTCTTGTCAGGTTCCTAAGCAGAATTGAACTAGATATGGCCGTGTGTGTAGGAAGCACAGTTCTTTTGTTCTGAGCAAGTTCACTGTTCGAACCTCTTAGGAAACACAATAGAGTAGAAGATTGCTTTTTTCTCTAAATCAGAGTGTGTTTCTTGTAAGGCGAGTTAGTGTTTGTTTCCCACTCCTAAGTGGAGTTGAATCACATGCAGTTTCTGGTCCTACGAGCAAGAGTTGTTTTCTGGTAAGAAGAGTCACTATTGTGCTCCCATTGTCATACACAGGGCAAATAGCACACGCGTCTGTTCCCAGCATGTACAGTGTATTGGACTGAAGAGGATCTACTGTTCTTGTCAGGTTCCTAAGCAGAGTTGAACTAGATATGGCCGTGTGTGTAGGAAGCACAGTTCTTTTGTTCTGAGCAAGCTCACTGTTCTGGCCCTATAGGAAACACAGTAGAGTAGTAGAGTGCTCTTTTCTCAAAAGCAGATTGTGTTTCTTGTAAGGGGAGCTAGCGTTTGTTTCCCAGTCCTATATGGACTTGAGTCACATGCAGCTTCTGTTCCTACGAGCAAGAGTTGTTTTCTGGTAAGAAGAGTCACTGTTGCGCTCCAAATGTCATATACAGTGCAAATAGCACTCGCGTCTGTTCCCAGCAAGTACAGTGTATCGGACTGAATAGGAGCTACTGTTCTTGTCAGTTTCCTAAGCAGACTTGAACTAGATATGGCCGTGTGTGTAGGAAGCACAGTTTTTTTGTTCTGAGCAAGCTCACTGTTCGGAACACATAAGAAACACAGTAGAGTAGAAGAGTGCTCTTTTCTCAAAAGCAGAGTGTGTTTTTGGAAGGCGACCTAGCGTTTGTTTCCCAGTCCTAAATGGAGTTGAGTCACATGCAGTTTTTTGTCCTACGAGCAAGATTTGTTTTCTGGTAAGGCGAGTCACTATTGTGCTCCAATTGCCATACACAGTGCAAATAGCACTCGCGTCTCTTCCGAGCAAGTACAGTGTATTGGACTGAAGAGGAGCTACTGTTCTTGTCAGTTTCCTAAGCAGAGTTGAACTAGATATGGCCCGTGTGTGTAGGAAGCACAGTTCTTTTGTTCTGAGCAAGCTCACTGTTTAGACCCCATAGGAAACACAGTAGTGTAGAAGAGTGCTCTTTTCTCAAAAGCAGAGTGTGTTTCATGTTTGGCGAGCTAGCATTTGTTTCCCAGTCCTAAATGGAGTTGAATCACATGCAGTTTCTGGTCATACGAGCAAGAGTTTTTTTCTGGTAAGGAAAGTCACTATTGCGCTCCCATTTCCATACACAGTGCAAATAGCCCTCCCGTCTGTTCCGAGCAAGTACAGTGTATCGGATAGAAGAGGATCTACTGTTCTTGTCAGGTTCCTAAGCAGACTTGAACTAGATATGGGCGTGTTTGTTGGAAGCACAGTTTTTTTGTTATGAGCAAGCTCACTGTTTGGAACACATAGGAAACAGTAGAGTAGAAGAGTGCTCTTTTCTCAAAAGCAGAGTGTGTTTCTTGGAAGGCGAGCTAGTGTTTGTTTCCCAGTACTAAATGGAGTTGAGTCACATGCAGTTTTTTGTCCTACGAGCAAGAGTTGTTTTCTGGTAAGACGAGTCACTATTGTGCTCCAATTGCCATTCGCAGTGCAAATAAAACTCGCGTCTGTTCCCAGCAAGTACAGTGTATTGGACTGAATAGGAGCTACTGTTCTTGTCAGTTTCCTAAGAAGAGTTGAACGAGATATGGCCGTGTGTGTAGGAAGCACAGTTCTTTTGTTCTGAGCAAGCTCACTGTTTGGACCCCATAGGAAACACAGTAGAGTAGAAGAGTGCTCTTTTCTCTAAAGCAGAGTGTTTTTCTTGTAAGGTGAGCTCGCGTTTGTTTCCCAGTCCTAAATGGATTTGAGTCACATGCAGTTTTTGGTCCTACGAGCAAGAGTTGTTTTCTGGTAAGAAGAGTCACTATTGCGCTCCAAATGCCATACACAGTGCAAATAGTACTCGCGTCTGTTCCCTTCAAGTACAGTGTATTGGACTGATTAGGAGCTACTGTTCTTGTCAGTTTCCTCAGCAGAGTTGAACTAGATATGGCCGTGTGTGTAGGAAGCACAGTTCTTTTGTTCTGAGCAAGCTCACTTTCTGGCCCTATAGGAAACACAGTAGAGTAGAAGAGTGCTCTTTTCTCAAAAGCAGATTGTGTTTCTTGTAAGGCGAGCTAGCGTTTGTTTCCCAGTCCTAAATGAAGTTGAATCACATGCAGTTTCTGGTCCTACGACCAAGAGTTGTTTTCTGGTAAGGAAAGTCACTATTGCGCTCCCATTGCCATACACAGTGCAAATAGCACTCACGTCTGTACCCAGCAAGTACAGTGTATCGGACTGAAGAGGAGCTACTGTTCTTGTCAGTTTCCTAAGCAGAGGTGAACGAGATATGTCCCGCGTGTGTAGGAAGCACAGTTCTTTTGTTCTGAGCAAGCTCACTGTTTGGACCCCATAGGAAACACAGTAGAGTAGAAGAGTGCTCTTTTCTCGAAAGCAGAGTGTGTTTCTTGGAAGGCGAGCTAGCGTTTGTTTCCCAGTCCTAAATGGAGTTGAGTCACATGCAGTTTTTTGTCCTACGAGCAAGAGTTGTTTTCTGGTAAGACGAGTCACTATTGTGCTCCAATAGCCATACACAGTGCAAATAGCAGTCCCGTCGGTTTCCAGGAAGCACAGTGTATCGGACTGAAGAGGAGCTACTGTTCTTGTCAGTTTCCTAAGCAGAGTTGAACTAGATATGGCGCGAGTGTAGGAAGCACAGTTCTTTTGTTCTGAGCAAGCTCACTGTTCTGGCCCTATAGGAAACACAGTAGAGTAGAAGAGTGCTCTTTTCTCTAAAGCAGAGTGGGTTTCTTGTAAGGCGAGCTAGCGTTTGTTTCCCAGTCCTAAATGGAGTTGAATCACATGCAGTTTCTGGTCCTACGAGCAAGAGTTGTTTTCTGGTAAGGAAAGTCACTATTGCTCTCCCATTTCCATACACAGTGCAAATAGCCCTCCGTCTGTTCATAGCAAGTACAGTGTATTGGACAGAAGAGGATCTACTGTTCTTGTCAGGTTCCTAAGCAGACTTGAACTAGATGTGGCCGTGTTTGTAGGAAGTACAGGTTTTTATTCTGAGCAAGCTCACTGTTCGGAACACATAGGAAACAGTAGAGTAGAAGAGTGCTCTTTTCTCAAAAGCAGAGTGTGTTTCTGGGAAGGCGAGCTAGTGTTTGTTTCCCAGTCCTAAATGGAGTTGAGTCACATGCAGTTTTTTGTCCTTCGAGCAAGAGTTGTTTTCTGGTAAGACGAGTCACTATTGTGCTCCAATTGCCATACACAGTGCAAATAGCACTCGCGTCTGTTCCGAGCAAGTACAGTGTATTGGACTGAAGAGGAGCTACTGTTCTTGTCAGTTTCCTAAGCAGAGTTGAACTAGATATGGCCTGAGTGTAGGAAGCACAGTTCTTTTGTTCTGAGCTAGCTCACTGTTCTGGCCCTATAGGAAACACAGTAGAGTAGAAGAGTGCTCTTTTCTCAAAAGCAGAGTGTGTTTCTTGTAAGTCGAGCTAGCGTTTGTTTCCCAGTCCTAAATGGAGTGTAATCACATGCAGTTTCTGGTCCTACGAGCAAGAGTTGTTTTATGGTAAGAAGAGTCACTATTGCACTGCCATTGCCATACACTGGACTAATAGCACTGTTGTCTGTTCCCAGCAGTACAGTGTATTGGACTGAAGAGGATCTACTGTTCTTGTCAGGTTCCTAAGCAGAATTGAACTAGATATGGCCGTGTGTGTAGGAAGCACAGTTCTTTTGTTCTGAGCAAGTTCACTGTTTGGACCTCTTAGGAAAAACAATAGAGTAGAAGATTGCTTTTTTCTCTAAATCAGAGTGTGTTTCTTGTAAGGCAAGTTAGTGTTTGTTTCCCAGTCCTAAGTGGAGTTGAATCACATGCAGTTTCTGGTCCTACGAGCAAGAGTTGTTTCTGGTAAGAAGAGTCACTATTGTGCTCCCATTGTCATACACAGGGCAAATAGCACATGCGTCTGTTCCCAGCATGTACAGTGTATTGGACTGAAGAGGATCTACTGTTCTTGTCAGTTTCCTAAGCAGAGTTGAACTAGATATGGCCGTGTGTGTAGGAAGCACAGTTATTTTGTTCTGAGCAAGCTCACTGTTCTGGCCCTATGGAAACACAGTAGAGTAGTAGAGTGCTCTTTTCTCAAAAGCAGATTGTGTTTCTTGTAAGGGGAGCTAGCGTTTGTTTACCAGTCCTATATGGAGTTGAGTCACATGCAGTTTCTGTACCTACGAGCAAGAGTTGTTTTCTGGTAAGGAAAGTCACTATTGCGCTCCCATTGCCATACACAGTGCAAATATCCCTCCCGTCTGTTCCCAGCAAGTACAGTGTATCGGACTGAAGAGGATCTACTGTTCTTGTCAGGTTCCTAAGCAGACTTGAACTAGATGTGGCCGTGTTTGTAGGAAGCACAGAACTTTTGTTCTGAGCAAGCTCACTGTTCTGGCCCTATAGGAAACACAGCAGAGTAGTAGAGTGCTCTTTTCTCAAAAGCAGATTGTGTTTCTTGTAAGGGGAGCTAGCGTTTGTTTCCCAGTCCTATATGGAGTTGAGTCACATGCAGCTTCTGTTCCTACGAGCAAGAGTTGTTTTCTGGTAAGAAGAGTCACTGTTGCGCTCCAAATGTCATATACAGTGCAAATAGCACTCGCGTCTGTTCCCAGCAAGTACAGTGTATCGGACTGAATAGGAGCTACTGTTCTTGTCAGTTTCCTAAGCAGACTTGAACTAGATATGGCCGTGTGTGTAGGAAGCACAGTTTTTTTGTTCTGAGCAAGCTCACTGTTCGGAACACATAAGAAACACAGTAGAGTAGAAGAGTGCTCTTTTCTCTAAAGCAGAGTGTGTTTTTGGAAGGCGAGCTAGCGTTTCTTTCCCAGTCCTAAATGGAGTTGAGTCACATGCAGTTTTTTGTCCTACGAGCAAGATTTGTTTTCTGGTAAGACGAGTCACTATTGTGCTCCAATTGCCATACACAGTGCAAATAGCACTCGCGTCTCTTCCGAGCAAGTACAGTGTATCGGACTGAAGAGGAGCTACTGTTCTTGTCAGTTTCCTAAGCAGAGGTGAACGAAATATGTCCCGCGTGTGTAGGAAGCACAGTTCTTTTGTTCTGAGCAAGCTCACTGTTTAGACCCCATAGGAAACACAGTAGTGTAGAAGAGTGCTCTTTTCTCAAAAGCAGAGTGTGTTTCATGTTTGGCGAGCTAGCATTTGTTTCCCAGTCCTAAATGGAGTTGAATCACATGCAGTTTCTGGTCCTACGAGCAAGAGTTGTTTTCTGGTAAGGAAAGTCACTATTGCGCTCCCATTTCCATACACAGTGCAAATAGCCCTCCCGTCTGTTCCGAGCAAGTACAGTGTATCGGATTGAAGAGAATCTACTGTTCTTGTCAGGTTCCTAAGCAGACTTGAACTAGATATGGGCGTGTTTGTTGGAAGCACAGTTTTTTTGTTATGAGCAAGCTCACTGTTTGGAACACATAGGAAACAGTAGAGTAGAAGAGTGCTCTTTTCTCGAAAGCAGAGTGTGTTTCTTGGAAGGCGAGCTAGTGTTTGTTTCCCAGTACTAAATGGAGTTGAGTCACATGCAGTTTTTTGTCCTACGAGCAAGAGTTGTTTTCTGGTAAGACGAGTCACTATTGTGCTCCAATTGCCATTCGCAGTGCAAATAAAACTCGCGTCTGTTCCCAGCAAGTACAGTGTATTGGACTGAATAGGATCTACTGTTCTTGTCAGTTTCCTAAGAAGAGTTGAACGAGATATGGCCGTGTGTGTAGGAAGCACAGTTCTTTTGTTCTGAGCAAGCTCACTGTTTGGACCCCATAGGAAACACAGTAGAGTAGAAGAGTGCTCTTTTCTAAAGCAGAGTGTGTTTCTTGTAGGGCGAGCTAGCGTTTGTTTCCCAGTCCTAAATGGAGTTGAATCACATGCAGTTTCTGGTCCTGCAAGCAAGAGTTGTTTTCTGGTAAGAAGAGTCACTATTGCACTGCCATTCCCATACACAGGACAAATAATACTGGCGTCTTTTCCCAGCAAGTACAGTGTATTGGATGGAAGAGGATCTACTGTTCTTGTCAGGTTCCTAAGCAGACTTGAACTAGATATGGCCGTGTGTGTAGGAAGCACAGTTTTTTTGTTCTGAGCAAGCTCACTGTTCGGAACCCATAGGAAACACAGTAGAGTAGGCGAGTGGTCTTTTCTCAAAAGCAGAGTGTGTTTCTTGGAAGGCGAGCTAGCGTTTGTTTCCCAGTCCTAAATGGAGTTGAGTCACATGCAGTTTTTTGTCCTAGGAGCAAGAGTTGTTTTCTGGTAAGACGAGTCACTATTGTGCTCCAATAGCCATACACAGTGCAAATAGCAGTCCCGTCTGTTCCCAGGAAGCACAGTGTATCGGACTGAAGAGGAGCTACTGTTCTTGTCAGTTTCCTAAGCAGAGTTGAACTAGATATGGCCCGAGTGTAGGAAGCACAGTTCTTTTGTTCTGAGCAAGCTCACTCTTCTGGCCCTATAGGAAACACAGTAGAGTAGATGAGTGCTCTTTTCTCTAAAGCAGAGAGGGTTTCTTGTAAGGCGAGCTAGCATTTGTTTCCCAGTCCTAAATGGAGTTGAATCACATGCAGTTTCTGGTCCTAAGAGCAAGAGTTGTTTTCTGGTAAGGAAAGTCACTATTGCTCTCCCATTTCCATACACAGTGCAAATAGCCCTCCCGTCTGTTCCCAGCAAGTACAGTGTATCGGACAGAAGAGGATCTACTGTTCTTCTCAGGTTCCTAAGCAGACTTGAACTTGATGTGGCCGTGTTTGTAGGAAGCACAAGTTTTTATTCTGAGCAAGCTCACTGTTCGGAACACATAGGAAACAGTAGAGTAGAAGAGTGCTCTTTTCTCAAAAGCAGAGTGTGTTTCTGGGAAGGCGAGCTAGTGTTTGTTTCCCAGTCCTAAATGGAGTTGAGTCACATGCAGTTTTTTGTCCTACGAGCAAGAGATGTTTTCTGGTAAGACGAGTCACTATTGTGCTCCAATTGCCATACACAGTGCAAATAGCACTCGCGTCTGTTCCGAGCAAGTACAGTGTATTGGACTGAAGAGGAGCTACTGTTCTTGTCAGTTTCCTAAGCAGAGTTGAACTAGATATGGCCCGAGTGTAGGAAGCACAGTTCTTTTGTTCTGAGCTAGCTCACTGTTCTGGCTCTATAGGAAACACTGTAGAGTAGAAGAGTGCTCTTTTCTCAAAAGCAGAGAGTGTTTCTTGTAAGTCGAGCTAGCGTTTGTTTCCCAGTCCTAAATGGAGTGTAATCACATGCAGTTTCTGGTCCTACGAGCCAGAGTTGTTTTATGGTAAGAAGAGTCACTATTGCGCTGCCATTTCCATACACTGGACTAATAGCACTGTTGTCTGTTCCCAGCAGTACAGTGTATTGGACTGAAGAGGATCTACTGTTCTTGTCAGGTTCCTAAGCAGAATTGAACTAGATATGGCTGTGTGTGTAGGAAGCACAGTTCTTTTGTTCTGAGCAAGTTCACTGTTCGGACCTCTTAGGAAACACAATAGAGTAGAAGATTGCTTTTTTCTCTAAATCAGAGTGTGTTTCTTGTAAGGCGAGTTAGTGTTTGTTTCCCAGTCCTAAGTGGAGTTGAATCACATGCAGTTTCTGGTCCTACGAGCAAGAGTTGTTTTCTGGTAAGAAGAGTCACTATTGTGCTCCCATTGTCATACACAGGGCAAATAGCACACGCGTCTGTTCCCAGCATGTACAGTGTATTGGACTGAAGAGGATCTACTGTTCTTGTCAGTTTCCTAAGCAGAGTTGAACTAGATATGGCCGTGTGTGTAGGAAGCACAGTTCTTTTGTTCTGAGCAAGCTCACTGTTCTGGCCCTATAGGAAAAACAGTAGAGTAGTAGAGTGCTCTTTTCTCAAAAGCAGATTGTGTTTTTTGTAAGGGGAGCTAGCGTTTGTTTACCAGTCCTATATGGAGTTGAGTCACATGCAGTTTCTGTTCCTACGAGCAAGAGTAGTTTTCTGGTAAGGAAAGTCACTATTGCGCTCCCATTGCCATACACAGTGCAAATATCCCTCCCGTCTGTTCCCAGCAATTACAGTGTATCGGACTGAAGAGGATCTACTGTTCTTGTCAGGTTCCTAAGCAGACTTGAACTAGATGTGGCCGTGTTTGTAGGAAGCACAGTTTTTTTATTCTGAGCAAGCTCACTGTTCGGAACACATAGGAAACAGTATAGTAGAAGAGTACTCTTTTCTCAAAAGCAGAGTGTGTTTCTTGGAAGGCGAGCTAGTGTTTGTTTGCCAGTCCTAAATGGAGTTGAGTCACATGCAGTTTTTTGTCTTACGAGCAAGAGTTGTTTTCTGGTAAGATGAGTCACTATTGTGCTCCAATTGCCATACACAGTGCAAATAGCACTCGCGTCTGTTCTGAGCAAGTACAGTGTATTGGACTGAAGAGGAGCTACTGTTCTTGTCAGTTTCCTAAGCAGAGTTGAACTAGATATGGCCCGTGTTTGTAGGAAGCACAGTTCTTTTGTTCTGAGCAAGCTTACTGTTCGGACCACATAGGAAACACAGTAGAGTAGAATTGTGCTCATTTCTCAAAAGCAGAGTGTGTTTCTTGGAAGGCGAGCTAGCATTTGTTTCCCGGTCCTAAATTGAGTGGAATCACATACAGTTTCTGTTCCTATGAGCAAGAGTTGTTTTCTGGTAAGGAAAGTCACTATAGCGCTCCCATTGCCATACACAGTGCAAATAGCACATGCGTCTGTTCCCAGCAAGTACAGTGTATCAGACTGAAAAGGAGCTACTGTTCTTGTCAGTTTCCTAAGCAGAGTTGAACTAGATATGGCCCGTGTGTGTAGGAAGCACAGTTTTTTTGTTCTGAGCAAGGTCACTGTTCGGAAGACATAGGAAACACAGTAGAGTAGAAGAGTGCTCTTTTCTCAAAAGCAGAGTGTGTTTTTGGAAGGGGAGCTAGCGTTTGTTTCCCAGTCCTAAATGGAGTTGAGTCACATGCAGTTTTTTGTCCTACGAGCAAGAGTTGTTTTCTGGTAAGACGAGTCACTATTGTGCTCCAATTGCCATACACAGTTCAAATAGCACTCGCGTCTGTTCCCTTCAAGTACAGTGTATTGGACTGATTAGGAGCTACTGTTCATGTCAGTTTCCTCAGCAGAGTTGAACTAGATATGGCCGTGTGTGTAGGAAGCACAGTTCTTTTGTTCTGAGCAAGCTCACTGTTCTGGCCCTATAGGAAACACAGTAGAGTAGAAGAGTGCTCTTTTCTCAAAAGCAGATTGTGTTTCTTGTAAGGCGAGCTAGCGTTTGTTTCCCAGTCCTAAATGAAGTTGAATCACATGCAGTTTCTGGTCCTATGACCAAGAGTTGTTTTCTGGTAAGGAAAGTCACTATTGCGCTCCCATTGCCATACACAGTGCAAATAGCACTCACGTCTGTACCCAGCAAGTACAGTGTATCGGACTGAAGAGGAGCTACTGTTCTTGTCAGTTTCCTAAGCAGAGGTGAACGAGATATGTCCCGCGAGTGTATGAAGCACAGTTCTTTTGTTCTGAGCAAGCTCACTGTTTGGACCCCATAGGAAACACAGTAGAGTAGAAGAGTGCTCTTTTCTCGAAAGCAGAGTGTGTTTTTTGTAGGGCGAGCTAGCGTTTGTTTCCCAGTCCTAAATGGAGTTGAATCACATGCAGTTTCTGGTCCTGCAAGCAAGAGTTGTTTTCTGGTAAGAAGAGTCACTATTGCGCTGCCATTGCCATACACAGGACAAATAACACTGGCGTTTTTTCCCAGCAAGTACAGTGTATTGGATGGAAGAGGATCTACTGTTCTTGTCAGGTTCCTAAGCAGACTTGAACTAGATATGGCCGTGTGTGTAGGAAGCACAGTTTTTTTGTTCTGAGCAAGCTCACTGTTCGGAACCCATAGGAAACACAGTAGAGTAGGCAAGTGGTCTTTTCTCAAAAGCAGAGTGTGTTTCTTGTAAGGCGAGCTCGCGTTTGTTTCCCAGTCCTAAATGGAGTTGAGTCACATGCAGTTTTTTGTCCTAGGAGCAAGAGCTGTTTTCTGGTAAGACGAGTCACTATTGTGCTCCAATAGCCATGCACTATGCAAATAGCAGTCCCGTCTGTTCCCAGGAAGTACAGTGTATCGGACTGAAGAGGAGCTACTGTTCTTGTCAGTTTCCTAAGCAGAGTTGAACCAGATATGGCCCGAGTGTAGGAAGCACAGTTCTTTTATTCTGAGCAAGCTCACTGTTCTGGCCCTATAGGAAACACAGTAGAGTAGAAGAGTGCTCTTTTCTCTAAAGCAGAGTGTGTTTCTTGTAAGGCGAGCTAGCATTTGTTTCCCAGTCCTAAATGGAGTTGAATCACATGCAGTTTCTGGTCCTACGAGCAAGAGTTGTTTTATGGTAAGAAGAGTCACTATTGTGCTGCCATTGCCATACACAGGACAAATAGCACTGTTGTCTGTTCCCAGCAGTACAGTGTATTGGACTGAAGAGGGTCTACTGTTCTTGTTAGGTTCCTAAGCAGAATTGAACTAGATATGGCCGTGTGTGTAGGAAGCACAGTTCTTTTGTTCTGAGCAAGTTCACTGATCGGACCTCCTAGGAAACACAATAGAGTAGAAGAGTGCTTTTTTCTCTAAATCAGAGTGTGTTTCTTGTAAGGCGAGTTAGTGTTTGTTTCCCAGTCCTAAGTGGAGTTGTATCACATGCAGTTTCTGGTCCTACGAGCAAGAGTTGTTTTCTGGTAAGAAGAGTCACTATTGTGCTCCCATTGTCATACACAGGGCAAATAGCACACGCGTCTGTTCCCAGCATGTACAGTGTATTGGACTGAAGAGGATCTACTGTTCTTGTCAGGTTCCTAAGCAGAGTTGAACTAGATATGGCCGTGTGTGTAGGAAGCACAGTTCTTTTGTTCTGAGCAAGCTCACTCTTCTGGCCCTATAGGAAACACAGTAGAGTAGTAAAGTGCTCTTTTCTCAAAAGCAGATTGTGTTTCTTGTAAGGGGAGCTAGCGTTTGTTTCCCAGTCCTATATGGACTTGAGTCACATGCAGCTTCTGTTCCTACGAGCAAGAGTTGTTTTCTGGTAAGAAGAGTCACTGTTGCGTTCCAAATGTCATATACTGTGCACATAGCACTCGCGTCTGTTCCCAGCAAGTACAGTGTATCAGACTGAATAGGAGCTACTGTTCTTGTCAGTTTCCTAAGCAGACTTGAACTACATATGGCCGTGTGTGTAGGAAGCACAGTTTTTTTGTTCTGAGCAAGCTCACTGTTCGGAACACATAAGAAACACAGTAGAGTAGAAGAGTGCTCTTTTCTCAAAAGCAGAGTGTGTTTTTGGAAGGCGAGCTAGCGTTTCTTTCCCAGTCCTAAATGGAGTTGAGTCACATGCAGTTTTTTGTCCTACGAGCAAGATTTGTTTTCTGGTAAGACGAGTCACTATTGTGCTCCAATTGCCATACACAGTGCAAATAGCACTCGCCTCTGTTCCGAGCAAGTACAGTGTATTGGACTGAAGAGGAGCTACTGTTCTTGTCAGTTTCCTAAGCAGAGTTGAACTAGATATGGCCCGTGTATGTAGGAAGCACAGTTCTTTTTTTCTGAGCAAGCTCACTGTTTGGACCCCATAGGAAACACAGTAGAGTAGAAGAGTGCTCTTTTCTCAAAAGCAGAGTGTGTTTCATGTAAGGCGAGCTAGCATTTGTTTCTCAGTCCTAAATGGAGTTGAATCACATGCAGTTTCTGGTCCTACGAGCAAGAGTTGTTTTCTGGTAAGGAAAGTCACTATTGCGCTCCCTTTGCCATACACAGTGCAAATAGCACTCGCGTCTGTTCTCAGCAAGTACAGTGTATCGGAATGAAGAGGAGCTACTGTTCTTGTCAGGTTCCTAAGCAGAGTTGAACTAGATATGGCCCGTGTGTAGGAAGCACAGTTCTTTTGTTCTGAGCATGCTCACTGTTCGTACCTATAGGAAACACAGTAGAGTAGAAGAGTGCTCTTTTCTCAAAAGGAGAGTGTGTTTCATGAAAGGCAAGCTAGCATTTGTTTCTCAGTCCTAAATGGAGTTGAATCATATGGAGTTTCTGGTCCTACGAGCAAGAGTTGTTTTCTGGTAAGGAAAGTCACTATTGTGCTCCCATTGCCATCCACAGTGCAAATAGCACTGGCGTATGTTCCCAGCAAGTACAGTGTATTGGACTGAGGAGGAGCTACTGTTCCTGTCAGTTTCCTAAGCAGAGTTGAACTAGATATGGCCCGTGTGTGTAGGAAGCACAGTTTTTTTTTCTGAGCAAGCTCACTGTTCTGGCCCTATAGGAAACACAGTAGAGTAGAAGAGTGCTCTTTTCTCTAAAGCAGAGTGTGTTTCTTGTAAGGCGAGCTTTCGTTTGTTTCCCAGTCCTAAATGGAGTTGAATCACATGCAGTTTCTGGTCCTACGAGCAAGAGTTGTTTTCTGGTAAGGAAAGTCACTATTGCGCTCCCATTGCTATACACAGTGCAAGTAGCACTTCCGTCTGTTCCCAGCAAGTACAGTGTATCGGACTGAAGAGGAGCTACTTTTCTTGTCAGTTTCCTAAGCAGAGTTGAAGTAGATATGGCCCGTGTGTGTAGGAAGCACAGTTCTTATGTTCTGAGTAAGCTCACTGTTCTGGCCATATAGGAAACACAGTAGAGTAGAAGAGTGCTCTTTTCTCAAAAGCAGAGTGTGTTTCTTGTAAGGCGAGCTAGCGTTTGTTTCCTAGTCCTAAATGGAGTTGAATCCCATGCAGTTTCAGGTCCTACGAACAAGAGTTCTTTTCTGGTAAGGAAAGTCACATTGCGCTCCCATTGCCATACTCAGTGCAAATAGCACTCGTGTCTGTTCCCAGCAAGTACAGTGTATTGGACTAGATAGGTTCTACTGTTCTTGTCAGTTTCCTAAGCAGAGTTGAACTAGATATGATCCGTGTTTGTAGGAAGCACAGTTCTTTTGTTCTTTGCAAGCTCACTGTTTGGACCCCATAGGAAACACAGTAGAGCAGAAGAGTGCTCTTTTCTCTAAAGCAGAGTGTGTTTCTTGTAGGGCGAGCTAGCGTTTGTTTCCCAGTCCTACATGGAGTTGAATCACATGCAGTTTCTGGTCCTACGAGCAAGAGTTGTTTTATGGTAAGAAGAGTCACTATTGCGCTGCCATTGCCATACACAGGACAAATAGCACTGGCTTCTGTCCCAGCAAGTATAGTGTATTGGACTGAAGAGGATCTACTGTTCTTGTCAGGTTCCTAAGCAGAATTGAACTAGATATGGACGTGTGTGTAGGAAGCACAGTTCTTTTGTTCTGAGCAATCTCTCTGTTCGGACCCCATAGGAAACACAGTAGAGTAGAATTGTGCTTTTTTCTCAAAAGCAGAGTGTGTTTCTTGTAAGGCGAGCTAGCGTTTGTTTCCCAGTCCTAAATGGAGTTGAATCCCATGCAGTTTTTGTTCCTATGAGCAAGAGTTGTTTTCTGGTAAGGAAAGTAACTATTGAGCTCCCATTGCCATACACAGTGCAAATAGCACTCGCGTCTGTGACCAGCAAATACAGTGTATCGGACTGAAGAGGAGCTACTGTTCTTGTCAGGTTACTAAGCAGAATTGAACTAGGTGTGGCGTTGTGTGTAGGAATCACGTTTTTTTTTTGTTCTGAGCAAGCTCACTGTTCGGACCTCATAGGAAACACAGTAGAGTAGAAGAGTGCTCTTTTCTCTAAAGCAGAGTGTGTTTCTTGTAAGGCGAGCTAGCGTTTGTTTCCCAGTCCTAAATGTAGTTGAGTCACATGCAGTTTTTTGTCCTACGAGCAAGAGTTGTTTTCTGGTAAGATGAGTCACTATTGTGCTCCAATTGCCATACACAGTGCAAATAGCACTGGCGTCTTTTCCGAGCAAGTACAGTGTATTGGACTGAAGAGGAGCTACTGTTCTTGTCAGTTTCCTAAGCAGAGTTGCACTAGATATTGCCCGAGTGTAGGAAGCACAGTTCTTTTTTTCTGAGCAAGCTCACTGTTCTGGCCCTATAGGAAACACAGTAGAGTAGAAGTGTGCTCTTTTCTCTAAAGCAGAGTGTGTTTCTTGTAAGGCGAACTAGTGTTTGTTTCCCAGTCCTAAATGGAGTGTAATCACATGCAGTTTCTGGTCCTACAAGCAAGAGTTGTTTTATGGTAAGAAGAGTCACTATTGCGCTGCCATTGCCATACACAGGACTATTAGCACTGTTGTCTGTTCCCAGCAGTAAAGTGTATTGGACTGAAGAGGATCTACTGTTCTTGTCATGTTCCTAAGCAGAATTGAACTAGACATGGCCGTGTGTGTAGGAAGCACAGTTCTTTTGTTCTGAGCAAGTTCACTGTTCGGACCTCTTAGGAAACACAATAGAGTAGAAGAGTGCTTTTTTCTCTAAATCAGAGTGTGTTTCTTGTAAGGCGAGTTAGTGTTTGTTTCCCAGTCCTAAGTGGAGTTGAATCACATGCAGTTTCTGGTCCTACGAGCAAGAGTTGTTTTCTGGTAAGAAGAGTCACTATTGTGCTCCCATTGTCATACACAGGGCAAATAGCACACGCGTCTGTTCCCAGCATGTACAGTGTCTTGGACTGAAGAGGATCTACTGTTCTTGTCAGGTTCCTAAGCAGAGTTGAACTAGATTTGGCCGTGTGTGTAGGAAGCACAGTTCTTTTGTTCTGAGCAAGCTCACTGTTCTGGCCCTATAGGAAACACAGTAGAGTAGAAGAGTGCTCTTTTCTCAAAAGCAGATTGTGTTTCTTGTAAGGGGAGCTAGCGTTTGTTTCCCAGTCCTATATGGAGTTGAATCACATGCACTTTCTGCTCCTACGAGCAAGAGTTGTTTTTTGGTAAGAAAAGTCACTATTGCGCTCCCATTGCCATACACAGTGCAAATAGCACATGCGTCTGTTCCCAGCAAGTACAGTGTATCAGACTGAAAAGGAGCTACTGTTCTTGTCAGTTTCCTAAGCAGACTTGAACTAGATATGGCCCGTGTGTGTAGGAAGCACAGTTCTTATGTTCTGAGCAAGCTCACTGTTCTGGCCCTATAGGAAACACAGTAGAGTAGAAGAGTGCACTTTTCTTAAAAGCAGAGTGTGTTTCTTGTAAGGCGAGCTCGTGTTTGTTTCCCAGTCCTAAATAGAGTTGAGTCACATGCAGTTTTTGGTCC
This sequence comes from Peromyscus eremicus, assembly GCF_949786415.1. Classification (NCBI taxonomy): domain Eukaryota; kingdom Metazoa; phylum Chordata; class Mammalia; order Rodentia; family Cricetidae; genus Peromyscus; species Peromyscus eremicus. The sequence continues at coordinate 58,090 of NW_026735361.1, forward strand.
TACGAGCAAGAGTTGTTTTCTGGTAAGAAGAGTCACTGTTGCGCTCCAAATGTCATATACAGTGCAAATAGCACTCGCGTCTGTTCCCAGCAAGTACAGTGTATCGGACTGAATAGGAGCTACTGTTCTTGTCAGTTTCCTAAGCAGACTTGAAATAGATATCGCCGTGTGTGTAGGAAGCACAGTTTTTTTGTTCTGAGCAAGGAACACATAGGAAACACAGTAGAGTAGAAGACTGCTCTTTTCTCAAAAGCAGAGTGTGTTTCTGGAAGGCGAGCTAGCGTTTGTTTCCCAGTCCTAAATGGAGTTGAGTCACAAGCAGTTTTTTGTCCACGAGCAAGAGTTTTTTTCTGGTAAGACGAGTCACTATTGTGCTCCAATTGCCATACACAGTACAAATAGCACTCGCGTCTGTTCCGAGCAAGTACAGTGTATTGGACTGAAGAGGAGCTACTGTTCTTTCAGTTTCCTAAGCAGAGTTGAACTAGATATGGCCCGTGTATGTAGGAAGCACAGTTCTTTTTTTCTGAGCAAGCTCAATGTTTGGACCCCATAGGAAACACAGTAGAGTAGAAGAGTGCTCTTTTCTCAAAAGCAGAGTGTGTTTCATGTAAGGCGAGCTAGCATTTGTTTCCCAGTCTGAAATGGAGTTGAATCACATGCAGTTTCTGGTCCTACGAGCAAGAGTTGTTTTCTGGTAAGGAAAGTCACTATTGCTCTCCCATTGCCATACACAGTGCAAATAGCCCTCCCGTCTGTTCCCAGCAAGTACAGTGTATCGGACTGAAGAGGATCTACTGTTCTTGTCAGGTTCCTAAACAGACTTGAACTAGATGTGGCCGTGTTTGTAGGAAGCACAGTTTTTTTATTCTGAGCAAGCTCACTGTTCGGAACACATAGGAAACAGTAGAGTAGAAGAGTGCTCTTTTCTCAAAAGCAGAATGTGTTTCTGGGAAGGCGAGCTAGTGTTTGTTTCCCAGTCCTAAATGGAGTTGAATCACATGCAGTTTCTGGTCCTACGAGCAAGAGTTGTTTTCTGGTAAGGAAAGTCACTTTTGCGCTCCCATTGCCATACACAGTGCAAATAGCACTCGCGTCTGTTCCCAGCAATTACAGTGTATTGGACTGAATAGGAGCTACTGTTCTTGTCAGTTTCCTAAGCAGAGTTGAACTAGATATGACCGTGTGTGTAGGAAGCACAGTTCTTTTGTTCTGAGCAAGCTCACTGTCTGCCCCTTAGGAATCACAGTAGAGTAGAAGAGTGCTCTTTTCTCAAAAGCAGATTGTGTTTCTTGTAAGGGGAGCTAGCATTTGTTTTCCAGTCCTATATGGAGTTGAATCCCATGCAGTTTCTGGTCCTACGAACAAGAGTTGTTTTCTGGTAAGAAGAGTCACTATTGTGCTGCCTTTGCCATACACAGGACAAATAACACTGGCCTGTTTTCCCAGCAAGTACAGTGTATTGGATGGAAGATGATCTACTGTTCTTGTCAGGTTCCTAAGCAGACTTGAACTAGATATGGCCGTGTGTGTAGGAAGCACAGTTTTTTTGTTCTGAGCAAGCTCACTGTTCGGAACCCATAGGAAACACAGTAGAGTAGAAGAGTGCTCTTTTCTCAAAAGCAGAGTGTGTTTCTTGGAAGTTGAGCTAGCATTTGTTTCCCAGTCCTAAATGGAGTTGAGTCACATGCAGTTTTTTGTCCTACGAGCAAGAGTTGTTTTCTGGTAAGACGAGTCACTATTGTGCTCCAATTGCCATACACAGTGCAAATAGCAGTCCCGTCTGTTCCCAGGAAGTACAGTGTATTGGACTGAAGAGGAGCTACTGTTCTTGTCAGTTTCCTAAGCAGAGTTGAACTAGATATGGCCCGAGTGTAGGAAGCACAGTTCTTTTGTTCTGAGCAAGCTCACTGTTCTGGCCCTATAGGAAACACAGTAGAGTAGAAGAGTGCTCTTTTCTCTAAAGCAGAGTGTGTTTCTTGTAAGGTAGCTAGCATTTGTTTCCCAGTCCTACATGGAGTTGAATCACATGCACTTTCTGGTCCTACGAGCAAGAGTTGTTTTATGGTAAGAAGAGTCACTATTGCGCTGCCATTGCCATACACAGGACAAATAGCACTGGCTTCTGTCCCAGCAAGTATAGTGTATTGGACTGAAGAGGATCTACTGTTCTTGTCAGGTTCCTAAGCAGAATTGAACTAGATATGGCCGTGTGTGTAGGAAGCACAGTTCTTTTGTTCTGAGCAAGCTCTCTGTTCGGACCCCATAGGAAACACAGTAGAGTAGAATTGTGCTTTTTTCTCAAAAGCAGAGTGTGTTTCTTGTAAGGCGAGCTAGCGTTTGTTTCCCAGTCCTAAATGGAGTTGAATCCCATGCAGTTTTTGTTCCTATGAACCAGAGTTGTTTTCTGGTAAGGAAAGCAACTATTGAGCTCCCATTGCCATACACAGTGCAAATAGCACTGGCGTCTGTTCCCAGCAAATACAGTGTATCGGACTGAAGAGGAGCTACTGTTCTTTTCAGTTTCCTAAGCAGAGTTGAACTAGATATGGTCGGTGTGTGTAGGAAGCACAGTTCTTTTGTTCTGAGCAAGCTCACTGTTCGGACTCCATAGGAAACTCAGTAGAGTAGAAGAGTGCTCTTTTCTCAAAAGCAGAGTGTGTTTCTTGTAAGGCGAGCTAGCATTTGTTTCCCAGTCCTAAATGGAGTTGAATCACATGCAGTTTCTGGTCCTACGAGCAAGAGTTGTTTTATGGTAAGAAGAGTCACTATTGCGCTGCTATTGCCATACACAGGACAAATAGCACTGTTGTCTGTTCCCAGCAGTACAGTGTATTGGACTGAAGAGGATCTACTGTTCTTGTCAGGTTACTAAGCAGAATTGAACTAGGTGTGGCGGTGTGTGTAGGAATCACGTTTTTTTTTGTTCTGAGCAAGCTCACTGTTCGGACCTCATAGGAAACTCAGTAGAGTAGAAGAGTGCTCTTTTCTCTAAAGCAGAGTGTGTTTCTTGTAAGGCGAGCTAGCGTTTGTTTCCCAGTCATAAATGGAGTTGAGTCACATGCAGTTTTTTGTCCTACGTGCAAGAGTTGTTTTCTGGTAAGACGAGTCACTATTGTGCTCCAATTGCCATACACAGTGCAAATAAGCACTCGCGTCTTTTCCGAGCAAGTACAGTGTATTGGACTGAAGAGGAGCTACTGTTCTTGTCAGTTTCCTAAGCAGAGTTGAACTAGATATGGCCCCAGTGTAGGAAGCACAGTTCTTTTCTTCTGAGCAAGCTCACTGTTCTGGCCCTATAGGAAACACAGTAGAGTAGAAGTGGTAGAAGTGTGCTCTTTTCTCTAAAGCAGAGTGTGTTTCTTGTAAGGCGAACTAGCGTTTGTTTCCCAGTCCTAAATGGAGTGTAATCACATGCAATTTCTGGTCCTACAAGCAAGAGTTGTTTTATGGTAAGAAGAGTCACTATTGCGCTGCCATTGCCATACACAGGACTATTAGCACTGTTGTCTGTTCCCAGCAGTACAGTGTATTGGACTGAAGAGGATCTACTGTTCTTGTCAGGTTCCTAAGCAGAATTGAACTAGATATGGCCGTGTGTGTAGGAAGCACAGTTCTTTTGTTCTGAGCAAGTTCACTGTTCGGACCTCTTAGGAAACACAATAGAGTAGAGGACTGCTTTTTTCTCTAAATCAGAGTGTGTTTCTTGTAAGGCGAGTTAGTGTTTGTTTCCCAGTCCTAAGTGGAGTTGAATCACATGCAGTTTCTGGTCCTACGAGCAAGAGTTGTTTTCTGGTAAGAAGAGTCACTATTGTGCTCCCATTGTCATACACAGGGCAAATAGCACACGCGTCTGTTCCCAGCATGTACAGTGTATTGGACTGAAGAGGATCTACTGTTCTTGTCAGGTTCCTAAGCAGAGTTGAACTAGATTTGGCCGTGTGTGTAGGAAGCACAGTTCTTTTGTTCTGAGCAAGCTCACTGTTCTGGCCCTATAGGAAACACAGTAGAGTAGAAGAGTGCTCTTTTCTCAAAAGCAGACTGTGTTTCTTGTAAGGGGAGCTAGCGTTTGTTTCCCAGTCCTATATGGAGTTGAATCACATGCACTTTCTGGTCCTACGAGCAAGAGTTGTTTTTTGGTAAGGAAAGTCACTATTGCGCTCCCATTGACATACACAGTGCAAATAGCACATGCGTCTGTTCCCAGCAAGTACAGTGTATCAGACTGAAAAGGAGCTACTGTTCTTGTCAGTTTCCTAAGCAGACTTGAACTAGATATGGCCCGTGTGTGTAGGAAGCACAGTTCTTATGTTCTGAGCAAGCTCACTGTTCTGGCCCTATAAAACACAGTAGAGTAGAAGAGTGCACTTTTCTTAAAAGCAGAGTGTGTTTCTTGTAAGGCGAGCTCGTGTTTGTTTCCCAGTCCTAAATAGAGTTGAGTCACATGCAGTTTTTGGTCCAACGAGCAAGAGTTGTTTTCTGGTAAGAAGAGTCACTGTTGCGCTCCAAATGTCATATACAGTGCAAATAGCACTCGCGTCTGTTCCCAGCAAGTACAGTGTATCGGACTGAATAGGAGCTACTGTTCTTGTCAGTTTCCTAAGCAGACTTGAAATAGATATCGCCGTGTGTGTAGGAAGCACAGTTTTTTTGTTCTGAGCAAGGAACACATAGGAAACACAGTAGAGTAGAAGACTGCTCTTTTCTCAAAAGCAGAGTGTGTTTCTGGAAGGCGAGCTAGCGTTTGTTTCCCAGTCCTAAATGGAGTTGAGTCACAAGCAGTTTTTTGTCCACGAGCAAGAGTTTTTTTTCTGGTAAGACGAGTCACTATTGTGCTCCAATTGCCATACACAGTACAAATAGCACTCGCGTCTGTTCCGAGCAAGTACAGTGTATTGGACTGAAGAGGAGCTACTGTTCTTTCAGTTTCCTAAGCAGAGTTGAACTAGATATGGCCCGTGTATGTAGGAAGCACAGTTCTTTTTTTCTGAGCAAGCTCAATGTTTGGACCCCATAGGAAACACAGTAGAGTAGAAGAGTGCTCTTTTCTCAAAAGCAGAGTGTGTTTCATGTAAGGCGAGCTAGCATTTGTTTCCCAGTCTGAAATGGAGTTGAATCACATGCAGTTTCTGGTCCTACGAGCAAGAGTTGTTTTCTGGTAAGGAAAGTCACTATTGCGCTCTCCCATTGCCATACACAGTGCAAATAGCCCTCCCGTCTGTTCCCAGCAAGTACAGTGTATCGGACTGAAGAGGATCTACTGTTCTTGTCAGGTTCCTAAACAGACTTGAACTAGATGTGGCCGTGTTTGTAGGAAGCACAGTTTTTTTATTCTGAGCAAGCTCACTGTTCGGAACACATAGGAAACAGTAGAGTAGAAGAGTGCTCTTTTCTCAAAAGCAGAATGTGTTTCTGGGAAGGCGAGCTAGTGTTTGTTTCCCAGTCCTAAATGGAGTTGAATCACATGCAGTTTCTGGTCCTACGAGCAAGAGTTGTTTTCTGGTAAGGAAAGTCACTATTGCGCTCCCATTGCCATACACAGTGCAAATAGCACTCGCGTCTGTTCCCAGCAATTACAGTGTATTGGACTGAATAGGAGCTACTGTTCTTGTCAGTTTCCTAAGCAGAGTTGAACTAGATATGACCGTGTGTGTAGGAAGCACAGTTCTTTTGTTCTGAGCAAGCTCACTGTCTGCCCCTTAGGAATCACAGTAGAGTAGAAGAGTGCTCTTTTCTCAAAAGCAGATTGTGTTTCTTGTAAGGGGAGCTAGCATTTGTTTTCCAGTCCTATATGGAGTTGAATCCCATGCAGTTTCTGGTCCTACGAACAAGAGTTGTTTTCTGGTAAGAAGAGTCACTATTGTGCTGCCTTTGCCATACACAGGACAAATAACACTGGCCTGTTTTCCCAGCAAGTACAGTGTATTGGATGGAAGATGATCTACTGTTCTTGTCAGGTTCCTAAGCAGACTTGAACTAGATATGGCCGTGTGTGTAGGAAGCACAGTTTTTTTGTTCTGAGCAAGCTCACTGTTCGGAACCCATAGGAAACACAGTAGAGTAGAAGAGTGCTCTTTTCTCAAAAGCAGAGTGTGTTTCTTGGAAGTTGAGCTAGCATTTGTTTCCCAGTCCTAAATGGAGTTGAGTCACATGCAGTTTTTTGTCCTACGAGCAAGAGTTGTTTTCTGGTAAGACGAGTCACTATTGTGCTCCAATTGCCATACACAGTGCAAATAGCAGTCCCGTCTGTTCCCAGGAAGTACAGTGTATTGGACTGAAGAGGAGCTACTGTTCTTGTCAGTTTCCTAAGCAGAGTTGAACTAGATATGGCCCGAGTGTAGGAAGCACAGTTCTTTTGTTCTGAGCAAGCTCACTGTTCTGGCCCTATAGGAAACACAGTAGAGTAGAAGAGTGCTCTTTTCTCTAAAGCAGAGTGTGTTTCTTGTAAGGTAGCTAGCATTTGTTTCCCAGTCCTACATGGAGTTGAATCACATGCACTTTCTGGTCCTACGAGCAAGAGTTGTTTTATGGTAAGAAGAGTCACTATTGCGCTGCCATTGCCATACACAGGACAAATAGCACTGGCTTCTGTCCCAGCAAGTATAGTGTATTGGACTGAAGAGGATCTACTGTTCTTGTCAGGTTCCTAAGCAGAATTGAACTAGATATGGCCGTGTGTGTAGGAAGCACAGTTCTTTTGTTCTGAGCAAGCTCTCTGTTCGGACCCCATAGGAAACACAGTAGAGTAGAATTGTGCTTTTTTCTCAAAAGCAGAGTGTGTTTCTTGTAAGGCGAGCTAGCGTTTGTTTCCCAGTCCTAAATGGAGTTGAATCCCATGCAGTTTTTGTTCCTATGAGCCAGAGTTGTTTTCTGGTAAGGAAAGCAACTATTGAGCTCCCATTGCCATACACAGTGCAAATAGCACTGGCGTCTGTTCCCAGCAAATACAGTGTATCGGACTGAAGAGGAGCTACTGTTCTTTTCAGTTTCCTAAGCAGAGTTGAACTAGATATGGTCGGTGTGTGTAGGAAGCACAGTTCTTTTGTTCTGAGCAAGCTCACTGTTCGGACTCCATAGGAAACTCAGTAGAGTAGAAGAGTGCTCTTTTCTCAAAAGCAGAGTGTGTTTCTTGTAAGGCGAGCTAGCATTTGTTTCCCAGTCCTAAATGGAGTTGAATCACATGCAGTTTCTGGTCCTACGAGCAAGAGTTGTTTTATGGTAAGAAGAGTCACTATTGCGCTGCTATTGCCATACACAGGACAAATAGCACTGTTGTCTGTTCCCAGCAGTACAGTGTATTGGACTGAAGAGGATCTACTGTTCTTGTCAGGTTACTAAGCAGAATTGAACTAGGTGTGGCGGTGTGTGTAGGAATCACGTTTTTTTTTGTTCTGAGCAAGCTCACTGTTCGGACCTCATAGGAAACTCAGTAGAGTAGAAGAGTGCTCTTTTCTCTAAAGCAGAGTGTGTTTCTTGTAAGGCGAGCTAGCGTTTGTTTCCCAGTCATAAATGGAGTTGAGTCACATGCAGTTTTTTGTCCTACGTGCAAGAGTTGTTTTCTGGTAAGACGAGTCACTATTGTGCTCCAATTGCCATACACAGTGCAAATAAGCACTCGCGTCTTTTCCGAGCAAGTACAGTGTATTGGACTGAAGAGGAGCTACTGTTCTTGTCAGTTTCCTAAGCAGAGTTGAACTAGATATGGCCCCAGTGTAGGAAGCACAGTTCTTTTCTTCTGAGCAAGCTCACTGTTCTGGCCCTATAGGAAACACAGTAGAGTAGAAGTGGTAGAAGTGTGCTCTTTTCTCTAAAGCAGAGTGTGTTTCTTGTAAGGCGAACTAGCGTTTGTTTCCCAGTCCTAAATGGAGTGTAATCACATGCAATTTCTGGTCCTACAAGCAAGAGTTGTTTTATGGTAAGAAGAGTCACTATTGCGCTGCCATTGCCATACACAGGACTATTAGCACTGTTGTCTGTTCCCAGCAGTACAGTGTATTGGACTGAAGAGGATCTACTGTTCTTGTCAGGTTCCTAAGCAGAATTGAACTAGATATGGCCGTGTGTGTAGGAAGCACAGTTCTATTGTTCTGAGCAAGTTCACTGTTCGGACCTCTTAGGAAACACAATAGAGTAGAGGACTGCTTTTTTCTCTAAATCAGAGTGTGTTTCTTGTAAGGCGAGTTAGTGTTTGTTTCCCAGTCCTAAGTGGAGTTGAATCACATGCAGTTTCTGGTCCTACGAGCAAGAGTTGTTTTCTGGTAAGAAGAGTCACTATTGTGCTCCCATTGTCATACACAGGGCAAATAGCACACGCGTCTGTTCCCAGCATGTACAGTGTATTGGACTGAAGAGGATCTACTGTTCTTGTCAGGTTCCTAAGCAGAGTTGAACTAGATTTGGCCGTGTGTGTAGGAAGCACAGTTCTTTTGTTCTGAGCAAGCTCACTGTTCTGGCCCTATAGGAAACACAGTAGAGTAGAAGAGTGCTCTTTTCTCAAAAGCAGACTGTGTTTCTTGTAAGGGGAGCTAGCGTTTGTTTCCCAGTCCTATATGGAGTTGAATCACATGCACTTTCTGGTCCTACGAGCAAGAGTTGTTTTTTGGTAAGGAAAGTCACTATTGCGCTCCCATTGCCATACACAGTGCAAATAGCACATGCGTCTGTTCCCAGCAAGTACAGTGTATCAGACTGAAAAGGAGCTACTGTTCTTGTCAGTTTCCTAAGCAGACTTGAACTAGATATGGCCCGTGTGTGTAGGAAGCACAGTTCTTATGTTCTGAGCAAGCTCACTGTTCTGGCCCTATAGGAAACACAGTAGAGTAGAAGAGTGCACTTTTCTTAAAAGCAGAGTGTGTTTCTTGTAAGGCGAGCTCGTGTTTGTTTCCCAGTCCTAAATAGAGTTGAGTCACATGCAGTTTTTGGTCCAACGAGCAAGAGTTGTTTTCTGGTAAGAAGAGTCACTGTTGCGCTCCAAATGTCATATACAGTGCAAATAGCACTCGCGTCTGTTCCCAGCAAGTACAGTGTATCGGACTGAATAGGAGCTACTGTTCTTGTCAGTTTCCTAAGCAGACTTGAAATAGATATCGCCGTGTGTGTAGGAAGCACAGTTTTTTTGTTCTGAGCAAGGAACACATAGGAAACACAGTAGAATAGAAGACTGCTCTTTTCTCAAAAGCAGAGTGTGTTTTTGGAAGGCGAGCTAGCGTTTGTTTCCCAGTCCTAAATGGAGTTGAGTCACATGCAGTTTTTTGTCCACGAGCAAGAGTTGTTTTCTGGTAAGACGAGTCACTATTGTGCTCCAATTGCCATACACAGTACAAATAGCACTCGCGTCTGTTCCGAGCAAGTACAGTGTATTGGACTGAAGAGGAGCTACTGTTCTTTCAGTTTCCTAAGCAGAGTTGAACTAGATATGGACCGTGTATGTAGGAAGCACAGTTCTTTTTTTCTGAGCAAGCTCAATGTTTGGACCCCATAGGAAACACAGTAGAGTAGAAGAGTGCTCTTTTCTCAAAAGCAGAGTGTGTTTCATGTAAGGCGAGCTAGCATTTGTTTCCCAGTCCGAAATGGAGTTGAATCACATGCAGTTTCTGGTCCTACGAGCAAGAGTTGTTTTCTGGTAAGGAAAGTCACTATTGCTCTCCCATTGCCATACACAGTGCAAATAGCCCTCCAGTCTGTTCCCAGCAAGTACGGTGTATCGGACTGAAGAGGATCTACTGTTCTTGTCAGGTTCCTAAACAGACTTGAACTAGATGTGGCCGTGTTTGTAGGAAGCACAGTTTTTTTATTCTGAGCAAGCTCACTGTTCGGAACACATAGGAAACAGTAGAGTAGAAGAGTGCTCTTTTCTCAAAAGCAGAATGTGTTTCTGGGAAGGCGAGCTAGTGTTTGTTTCCCAGTCCTAAATGGAGTTGAGTCACATGCAGTTTTTTGTCCTACGAGCAAGAGTTGTTTTCTGGTAAGACGAGTCACTTTTGTGCTCCAATTGCCATACACAGTGCAAATAGCACTCGCATATGTTCCGAGCAAGTACAGTGTATTGGACTGAAGAGGAGCTACTGTTCTTGTCAGTTTCCTAAGCAGAGTTGAACTAGATATGGCCCGAGTGTAGGAAGCACAGTTCTTTTGTTCGGAGCAAGCTCACTGTTCTGGCCCTATAGGAAACACAGTAGAGTAGAAGAGTGCTCTTTTCTCAAAAGCAGAGTGTGTTTCTTGTAAGGCGAGCTAGCGTTTGTTTCCCAGTCCTAAATGGAGTGTAATCACATGCAGTTTTTGGTCATACGAGCAAGAGTTGTTTTATGGTAAGAAGAGTCACTATTGCGCTGCCATTGCCATGCACAGGACTAATAGCACTGTTGTCTGTTCCCAGCAGTACAGTGTATTGGACTGAAGAGGATCTACTGTTCTTGTCAGGTTCCTAAGCAGAATTGAACTAGATATGGCCGTGTGTGTAGGAAGCACAGTTCTTTTGTTCTGAGCAAGTTCACTGTTCGGACCTCTTAGGAAACACAATAGAGTAGAAGATTGCTTTTTTCTCTAAATCAGAGTGTGTTTCTTGTAAGGAGAGTTAGTGTTTGTTTCCCACTCCTAAGTGGAGTTGAATCACATGCAGTTTCTGGTCCTACGAGCAAGAGTTGTTTTCTGGTAAGAAGAGTCACTATTGTGCTCCCATTGTCATACACAGGGCAAATAGCACACGCGTCTGTTCCCAGCATGTACAGTGTATTGGACTGAAGAGGATCTACTGTTCTTGTCAGGTTCCTAAGCAGAGTTGAACTAGATATGGCCGTGTGTGTAGGAAGCACAGTTCTTTTGTTCTGAGCAAGCTCACTGTTCTGGCCCTATAGGAAACACAGTAGAGTAGTAGAGTGCTCTTTTCTCAAAAGCAGATTGTGTTTCTTGTAAGGGGAGCTAGCGTTTGTTTCCCAGTCCTATATGGACTTGAGTCACATGCAGCTTCTGTTCCTACGAGCAAGAGTTGTTTTCTGGTAAGAAGAGTCACTGTTGCGCTCCAAATGTCATATACAGTGCAAATAGCACTCGCGTCTGTTCCCAGCAAGTACAGTGTATCGGACTGAATAGGAGCTACTGTTCTTGTCAGTTTCCTAAGCAGACTTGAACTAGATATGGGCGTGTTTGTTGGAAGCACAGTTTTTTTGTTATGAGCAAGCTCACTGTTTGGAACACATAGGAAACAGTAGAGTAGAAGAGTGCTCTTTTCTCAAAAGCAGAGTGTGTTTCTTGGAAGGCGAGCTAGTGTTTGTTTCCCAGTACTAAATGGAGTTGAGTCACATGCAGCTTTTTGTCCTACGAGCAAGAGTTGTTTTCTGGTAAGACGAGTCACTATTGTGCTCCAATTGCCATTCGCAGTGCAAATAAAACTCGCGTCTGTTCCCAGCAAGTACAGTGTATTGGACTGAATAGGAGCTACTGTTCTTGTCAGTTTCCTAAGAAGAGTTGAACGAGATATGGCCGTGTGTGTAGGAAGCACAGTTCTTTTGTTCTGAGCAAGCTCACTGTTTGGACCCCATAGGAAACACAGTAGAGTAGAAGAGTGCTCTTTTCTCTAAAGCAGAGTGTTTTTCTTGTAAGGTGAGCTCGCGTTTGTTTCCCAGTCCTAAATGGATTTGAGTCACATGCAGTTTTTGGTCCTACGAGCAAGAGTTGTTTTCTGGTAAGAAGAGTCACTATTGCGCTCCAAATGCCATACACAGTGCAAATAGTACTCGCGTCTGTTCCCTTCAAGTACAGTGTATTGGACTGATTAGGAGCTACTGTTCTTGTCAGTTTCCTCAGCAGAGTTGAACTAGATATGGCCGTGTGTGTAGGAAGCACAGTTCTTTTGTTCTGAGCAAGCTCACTGTTCTGGCCCTATAGGAAACACAGTAGAGTAGAAGAGTGCTCTTTTCTCAAAAGCAGATTGTGTTTCTTGTAAGGCGAGCTAGCGTTTGTTTCCCAGTCCTAAATGAAGTTGAATCACATGCAGTTTCTGGTCCTACGACCAAGAGTGGTTTTCTGGTAAGGAAAGTCACTATTGCGCTCCCATTGCCATACACAGTGCAAATAGCACTCACGTCTGTACCCAGCAAGTACAGTGTATCGGACTGAAGAGGAGCTACTGTTCTTGTCAGTTTCCTAAGCAGAGGTGAACGAGATATGTCCCGCGTGTGTAGGAAGCACAGTTCTTTTGTTCTGAGCAAGCTCACTGTTTGGACCCCATAGGAAACACAGTAGAGTAGAAGAGTGCTCTTTTCTCGAAAGCAGAGTGTGTTTCTTGTAGGGCGAGCTAGCGTTTGTTTCCCAGTCCTAAATGGAGTTGAGTCACATGCAGTTTTTTGTCCTACGAGCAAGAGTTGTTTTCTGGTAAGACGAGTCACTATTGTGCTCCAATAGCCATACACAGTGCAAATAGCAGTCCCGTCGGTTTCCAGGAAGCACAGTGTATCGGACTGAAGAGGAGCTACTGTTCTTGTCAGTTTCCTAAGCAGAGTTGAACTAGATATGGCGCGAGTGTAGGAAGCACAGTTCTTTTGTTCTGAGCAAGCTCACTGTTCTGGCCCTATAGGAAACACAGTAGAGTAGAAGAGTGCTCTTTTCTCTAAAGCAGAGTGGGTTTCTTGTAAGGCGAGCTAGCGTTTGTTTCCCAGTCCTAAATGGAGTTGAATCACATGCAGTTTCTGGTCCTACGAGCAAGAGTTGTTTTCTGGTAAGGAAAGTCACTATTGCTCTCCCATTTCCATACACAGTGCAAATAGCCCTCCGTCTGTTCATAGCAAGTACAGTGTATTGGACAGAAGAGGATCTACTGTTCTTCTCAGGTTCCTAAGCAGACTTGAACTAGATGTGGCCGTGTTTGTAGGAAGCACAGGTTTTTATTCTGAGCAAACTCACTGTTCGGAACACATAGAAAACAGTAGAGTAGAAGAGTGCTCTTTTCTCAAAAGCAGAGTGTGTTTCTGGGAAGGCGAGCTAGTGTTTGTTTCCCAGTCCTAAATGGAGTTGAGTCACATGCAGTTTTTTGTCCTTCGAGCAAGAGTTGTTTTCTGGTAAGACGAGTCACTATTGTGCTCCAATTGCCATACACAGTGCAAATAGCACTCGCGTCTGTTCCGAGCAAGTACAGTGTATTGGACTGAAGAGGAGCTACTGTTCTTGTCAGTTTCCTAAGCAGAGTTGAACTAGATATGGCCCGAGTGTAGGAAGCACAGTTCTTTTGTTCTGAGCAAGCTCACTGTCTGCCCCTTAGGAATCACAGTAGAGTAGAAGAGTGCTCTTTTCTCAAAAGCAGATTGTGTTTCTTGTAAGGGGAGCTAGCATTTGTTTTCCAGTCCTATATGGAGTTGAATCCCATGCAGTTTCTGGTCCTACGAACAAGAGTTGTTTTCTGGTAAGAAGAGTCACTATTGTGCTGCCTTTGCCATACACAGGACAAATAACACTGGCCTGTTTTCCCAGCAAGTACAGTGTATTGGATGGAAGATGATCTACTGTTCTTGTCAGGTTCCTAAGCAGACTTGAACTAGATATGGCCGTGTGTGTAGGAAGCACAGTTTTTTTGTTCTGAGCAAGCTCACTGTTCGGAACCCATAGGAAACACAGTAGAGTAGAAGAGTGCTCTTTTCTCAAAAGCAGAGTGTGTTTCTTGGAAGTTGAGCTAGCATTTGTTTCCCAGTCCTAAATGGAGTTGAGTCACATGCAGTTTTTTGTCCTACGAGCAAGAGTTGTTTTCTGGTAAGACGAGTCACTATTGTGCTCCAATTGCCATACACAGTGCAAATAGCAGTCCCGTCTGTTCCCAGGAAGTACAGTGTATTGGACTGAAGAGGAGCTACTGTTCTTGTCAGTTTCCTAAGCAGAGTTGAACTAGATATGGCCCGAGTGTAGGAAGCACAGTTCTTTTGTTCTGAGCAAGCTCACTGTTCTGGCCCTATAGGAAACACAGTAGAGTAGAAGAGTGCTCTTTTCTCTAAAGCAGAGTGTGTTTCTTGTAAGGTAGCTAGCGTTTGTTTCCCAGTCCTACATGGAGTTGAATCACATGCAGTTTCTGGTCCTACGAGCAAGAGTTGTTTTATGGTAAGAAGAGTCACTATTGCGCTGCCATTGCCATACACAGGACAAATAGCACTGGCTTCTGTCCCAGCAAGTATAGTGTATTGGACTGAAGAGGATCTACTGTTCTTGTCAGGTTCCTAAGCAGAATTGAACTAGATATGGCCGTGTGTGTAGGAAGCACAGTTCTTTTGTTCTGAGCAAGCTCTCTGTTCGGACCCCATAGGAAACACAGTAGAGTAGAATTGTGCTTTTTTCTCAAAAGCAGAGTGTGTTTCTTGTAAGGCGAGCTAGCGTTTGTTTCCCAGTCCTAAATGGAGTTGAATCCCATGCAGTTTTTGTTCCTATGAGCAAGAGTTGTTTTCTGGTAAGGAAAGCAACTATTGAGCTCCCATTGCCATACACAGTGCAAATAGCACTGGCGTCTGTTCCCAGCAAGTACAGTGTATCGGACTGAAGAGGAGCTACTGTTCTTTTCAGTTTCCTAAGCAGAGTTGAACTAGATATGGTCGGTGTGTGTAGGAAGCACAGTTCTTTTGTTCTGAGCAAGCTCACTGTTCGGACTCCATAGGAAACTCAGTAGAGTAGAAGAGTGCTCTTTTCTCAAAAGCAGAGTGTGTTTCTTGTAAGGCGAGCTAGCATTTGTTTCCCAGTCCTAAATGGAGTTGAATCACATGCAGTTTCTGGTCCTACGAGCAAGAGTTGTTTTATGGTAAGAAGAGTCACTATTGCGCTGCTATTGCCATACACAGGACAAATAGCACTGTTGTCTGTTCCCAGCAGTACAGTGTATTGGACTGAAGAGGATCTACTGTTCTTGTCAGGTTACTAAGCAGAATTGAACTAGGTGTGGCGGTGTGTGTAGGAATCACGTTTTTTTTTGTTCTGAGCAAGCTCACTGTTCGGACCTCATAGGAAACTCAGTAGAGTAGAAGAGTGCTCTTTTCTCTAAAGCAGAGTGTGTTTCTTGTAAGGCGAGCTAGCGTTTGTTTCCCAGTCCTAAATGGAGTTGAGTCACATGCAGTTTTTTGTCCTACGTGCAAGAGTTGTTTTCTGGTAAGACGAGTCACTATTGTGCTCCAATTGCCATACACAGTGCAAATAAGCACTCGCGTCTTTTCCGAGCAAGTACAGTGTATTGGACTGAAGAGGAGCTACTGTTCTTGTCAGTTTCCTAAGCAGAGTTGAACTAGATATGGCCCCAGTGTAGGAAGCACAGTTCTTTTCTTCTGAGCAAGCTCACTGTTCTGGCCCTATAGGAAACACAGTAGAGTAGAAGTGGTAGAAGTGTGCTCTTTTCTCTAAAGCAGAGTGTGTTTCTTGTAAGGCGAACTAGCGTTTGTTTCCCAGTCCTAAATGGAGTGTAATCACATGCAGTTTCTGGTCCTACAAGCAAGAGTTGTTTTATGGTAAGAAGAGTCACTATTGCGCTGCCATTGCCATACACAGGACTATTAGCACTGTTGTCTGTTCCCAGCAGTACAGTGTATTGGACTGAAGAGGATCTACTGTTCTTGTCAGGTTCCTAAGCAGAATTGAACTAGATATGGCCGTGTGTGTAGGAAGCACAGTTCTTTTGTTCTGAGCAAGTTCACTGTTTGGACCTCTTAGGAAACACAATAGAGTAGAGGACTGCTTTTTTCTCTAAATCAGAGTGTGTTTCTTGTAAGGCGAGTTAGTGTTTGTTTCCCAGTCCTAAGTGGAGTTGAATCACATGCAGTTTCTGGTCCTACGAGCAAGAGTTGTTTTCTGGTAAGAAGAGTCACTATTGTGCTCCCATTGTCATACACAGGGCAAATAGCACACGCGTCTGTTCCCAGCATGTACAGTGTATTGGACTGAAGAGGATCTACTGTTCTTGTCAGGTTCCTAAGCAGAGTTGAACTAGATTTGGCCGTGTGTGTAGGAAGCACAGTTCTTTTGTTCTGAGCAAGCTCACTGTTCTGGCCCTATAGGAAACACAGTAGAGTAGAAGAGTGCTCTTTTCTCAAAAGCAGACTGTGTTTCTTGTAAGGGGAGCTAGCGTTTGTTTCCCAGTCCTATATGGAGTTGAATCACATGCACTTTCTGGTCCTACGAGCAAGAGTTGTTTTTTGGTAAGGAAAGTCACTATTGCGCTCCCATTGCCATACACAGTGCAAATAGCACATGCGTCTGTTCCCAGCAAGTACAGTGTATCAGACTGAAAAGGAGCTACTGTTCTTGTCAGTTTCCTAAGCAGACTTGAACTAGATATGGCCCGTGTGTGTAGGAAGCACAGTTCTTATGTTCTGAGCAAGCTCACTGTTCTGGCCCTATAGGAAACACAGTAGAGTAGAAGAGTGCACTTTTCTTAAAAGCAGAGTGTGTTTCTTGTAAGGCGAGCTCGTGTTTGTTTCCCAGTCCTAAATAGAGTTGAGTCACATGCAGTTTTTGGTCCAACGAGCAAGAGTTGTTTTCTGGTAAGAAGAGTCACTGTTGCGCTCCAAATGTCATATACAGTGCAAATAGCACTCGCGTCTGTTCCCAGCAAGTACAGTGTATCGGACTGAATAGGAGCTACTGTTCTTGTCAGTTTCCTAAGCAGACTTGAAATAGATATCGCCGTGTGTGTAGGAAGCACAGTTTTTTTGTTCTGAGCAAGGAACACATAGGAAACACAGTAGAATAGAAGACTGCTCTTTTCTCAAAAGCAGAGTGTGTTTTTGGAAGGCGAGCTAGCGTTTGTTTCCCAGTCCTAAATGGAGTTGAGTCACATGCAGTTTTTTGTCCACGAGCAAGAGTTGTTTTCTGGTAAGACGAGTCACTATTGTGCTCCAATTGCCATACACAGTACAAATAGCACTCGCGTCTGTTCCGAGCAAGTACAGTGTATTGGACTGAAGAGGAGCTACTGTTCTTTCAGTTTCCTAAGCAGAGTTGAACTAGATATGGCCCGTGTATGTAGGAAGCACAGTTCTTTTTTTCTGAGCAAGCTCAATGTTTGGACCCCATAGGAAACACAGTAGAGTAGAAGAGTGCTCTTTTCTCAAAAGCAGAGTGTGTTTCATGTAAGGCGAGCTAGCATTTGTTTCCCAGTCCGAAATGGAGTTGAATCACATGCAGTTTCTGGTCCTACGAGCAAGAGTTGTTTTCTGGTAAGGAAAGTCACTATTGCTCTCCCATTGCCATACACAGTGCAAATAGCCCTCCAGTCTGTTCCCAGCAAGTACGGTGTATCGGACTGAAGAGGATCTACTGTTCTTGTCAGGTTCCTAAACAGACTTGAACTAGATGTGGCCGTGTTTGTAGGAAGCACAGTTTTTTTATTCTGAGCAAGCTCACTGTTCGGAACACATAGGAAACAGTAGAGTAGAAGAGTGCTCTTTTCTCAAAAGCAGAATGTGTTTCTGGGAAGGCGAGCTAGTGTTTGTTTCCCAGTCCTAAATGGAGTTGAGTCACATGCAGTTTTTTGTCCTACGAGCAAGAGTTGTTTTCTGGTAAGACGAGTCACTTTTGTGCTCCAATTGCCATACACAGTGCAAATAGCACTCGCGTATGTTCCGAGCAAGTACAGTGTATTGGACTGAAGAGGAGCTACTGTTCTTGTCAGTTTCCTAAGCAGAGTTGAACTAGATATGGCCCGAGTGTAGGAAGCACAGTTCTTTTGTTCGGAGCAAGCTCACTGTTCTGGCCCTATAGGAAACACAGTAGAGTAGATGAGTGCTCTTTTCTCAAAAGCAGAGTGTGTTTCTTGTAAGGCGAGCTAGCGTTTGTTTCCCAGTCCTAAATGGAGTGTAATCACATGCAGTTTTTGGTCATACGAGCAAGAGTTGTTTTATGGTAAGAAGAGTCACTATTGCGCTGCCATTGCCATGCACAGGACTAATAGCACTGTTGTCTGTTCCCAGCAGTACAGTGTATTGGACTGAAGAGGATCTACTGTTCTTGTCAGGTTCCTAAGCAGAATTGAACTAGATATGGCCGTGTGTGTAGGAAGCACAGTTCTTTTGTTCTGAGCAAGCTCACTGTTCTGGCCCTATAGGAAACACAGTAGAGTAGTAGAGTGCTCTTTTCTCAAAAGCAGATTGTGTTTCTTGTAAGGGGAGCTAGCGTTTGTTTCCCAGTCCTATATGGACTTGAGTCACATGCAGCTTCTGTTCCTACGAGCAAGAGTTGTTTTCTGGTAAGAAGAGTCACTGTTGCGCTCCAAATGTCATATACAGTGCAAATAGCACTCGCGTCTGTTCCCAGCAAGTACAGTGTATCGGACTGAATAGGAGCTACTGTTCTTGTCAGTTTCCTAAGCAGACTTGAACTTGATATGGGCGTGTTTGTTGGAAGCACAGTTTTTTTGTTATGAGCAAGCTCACTGTTTGGAACACATAGGAAACAGTAGAGTAGAAGAGTGCTCTTTTCTCAAAAGCAGAGTGTGTTTCTTGGAAGGCGAGCTAGTGTTTGTTTCCCAGTACTAAATGGAGTTGAGTCACATGCAGCTTTTTGTCCTACGAGCAAGAGTTGTTTTCTGGTAAGACGAGTCACTATTGTGCTCCAATTGCCATTCGCAGTGCAAATAAAACTCGCGTCTGTTCCCAGCAAGTACAGTGTATTGGACTGAATAGGAGCTACTGTTCTTGTCAGTTTCCTAAGAAGAGTTGAACGAGATATGGCCGTGTGTGTAGGAAGCACAGTTCTTTTGTTCTGAGCAAGCTCACTGTTTGGACCCCATAGGAAACACAGTAGAGTAGAAGAGTGCTCTTTTCTCTAAAGCAGAGTGTTTTTCTTGTAAGGTGAGCTCGCGTTTGTTTCCCAGTCCTAAATGGATTTGAGTCACATGCAGTTTTTGGTCCTACGAGCAAGAGTTGTTTTCTGGTAAGAAGAGTCACTATTGCGCTCCAAATGCCATACACAGTGCAAATAGTACTCGCGTCTGTTCCCTTCAAGTACAGTGTATTGGACTGATTAGGAGCTACTGTTCTTGTCAGTTTCCTCAGCAGAGTTGAACTAGATATGGCCGTGTGTGTAGGAAGCACAGTTCTTTTGTTCTGAGCAAGCTCACTGTTCTGGCCCTATAGGAAACACAGTAGAGTAGAAGAGTGCTCTTTTCTCAAAAGCAGATTGTGTTTCTTGTAAGGCGAGCTAGCGTTTGTTTCCCAGTCCTAAATGAAGTTGAATCACATGCAGTTTCTGGTCCTACGACCAAGAGTGGTTTTCTGGTAAGGAAAGTCACTATTGCGCTCCCATTGCCATACACAGTGCAAATAGCACTCACGTCTGTACCCAGCAAGTACAGTGTATCGGACTGAAGAGGAGCTACTGTTCTTGTCAGTTTCCTAAGCAGAGGTGAACGAGATATGTCCCGCGTGTGTAGGAAGCACAGTTCTTTTGTTCTGAGCAAGCTCACTGTTTGGACCCCATAGGAAACACAGTAGAGTAGAAGAGTGCTCTTTTCTCGAAAGCAGAGTGTGTTTCTTGGAAGGCGAGCTAGCGTTTGTTTCCCAGTCCTAAATGGAGTTGAGTCACATGCAGTTTTTTGTCCTACGAGCAAGAGTTGTTTTCTGGTAAGACGAGTCACTATTGTGCTCCAATAGCCATACACAGTGCAAATAGCAGTCCCGTCGGTTTCCAGGAAGCACAGTGTATCGGACTGAAGAGGAGCTACTGTTCTTGTCAGTTTCCTAAGCAGAGTTGAACTAGATATGGCGCGAGTGTAGGAAGCACAGTTCTTTTGTTCTGAGCAAGCTCACTGTTCTGGCCCTATAGGAAACACAGTAGAGTAGAAGAGTGCTCTTTTCTCTAAAGCAGAGTGGGTTTCTTGTAAGGCGAGCTAGCGTTTGTTTCCCAGTCCTAAATGGAGTTGAATCACATGCAGTTTCTGGTCCTACGAGCAAGAGTTGTTTTCTGGTAAGGAAAGTCACTATTGCTCTCCCATTTCCATACACAGTGCAAATAGCCCTCCGTCTGTTCATAGCAAGTACAGTGTATTGGACAGAAGAGGATCTACTGTTCTTCTCAGGTTCCTAAGCAGACTTGAACTAGATGTGGCCGTGTTTGTAGGAAGCACAGGTTTTTATTCTGAGCAAACTCACTGTTCGGAACACATAGGAAACAGTAGAGTAGAAGAGTGCTCTTTTCTCAAAAGCAGAGTGTGTTTCTGGGAAGGCGAGCTAGTGTTTGTTTCCCAGTCCTAAATGGAGTTGAGTCACATGCAGTTTTTTGTCCTTCGAGCAAGAGTTGTTTTCTGGTAAGACGAGTCACTATTGTGCTCCAATTGCCATACACAGTGCAAATAGCACTCGCGTCTGTTCCAAGCAAGTACAGTGTATTGGACTGAAGAGGAGCTACTGTTCTTGTCAGTTTCCTAAGCAGAGTTGAACTAGATATGGCCCGAGTGTAGGAAGCACAGTTCTTTTGTTCTGAGCTAGCTCACTGTTCTGGCCCTATAGGAAACACAGTAGAGTAGAAGAGTGCTCTTTTCTCAAAAGCAGAGTGTGTTTCTTGTAAGTCGAGCTAGCGTTTGTTTCCCAGTCCTAAATGGAGTGTAATCACATGCAGTTTCTGGTCCTACGAGCAAGAGTTGTTTTATGGTAAGAAGAGTCACTATTGCGCTGCCATTGCCATACACTGGACTAATAGCACTGTTGTCTGTTCCCAGCAGTACAGTGTATTGGACTGAAGAGGATCTACAGTTCTTGTCAGGTTCCTAAGCAGAATTGAACTAGATATGGCTGTGTGTGTAGGAAGCACAGTTCTTTTGTTCTGAGCAAGTTCACTGTTTGGACCTCTTAGGAAACACAATAGAGTAGAAGATTGCTTTTTTCTCTAAATCAGAGTGTGTTTCTTGTAAGGCGAATTAGTGTTTGTTTCCCAGTCCTAAGTGGAGTTGAATCACATGCAGTTTCTGGTCCTACGAGCAAGAGTTGTTTTCTGGTAAGAAGAGTCACTATTGTGCTCCCATTGTCATACACAGGGCAAATAGCACACGCGTCTGTTCCCAGCATGTACAGTGTATTGGACTGAAGAGGATCTACTGTTCTTGTCAGTTTCCTAAGCAGAGTTGAACTAGATATGGCCGTGTGTGTAGGAAGCACAGTTATTTTGTTCTGAGCAAGCTCACTGTTCTGGCCCTATGGAAACACAGTAGAGTAGTAGAGTGCTCTGTTCTCAAAAGCAGATTGTGTTTCTTGTAAGGGGAGCTAGCGTTTGTTTACCAGTCCTATATGGAGTTGAGTCACATGCAGTTTCTGTTCCTACGAGCAAGAGTTGTTTTCTGGTAAGGAAAGTCACTATTGCGCTCCCATTGCCATACACAGTGCAAATATCCCTCCCGTCTGTTCCCAGCAAGTACAGTGTATCGGACTGAAGAGGATCTACTGTTCTTGTCAGGTTCCTAAGCAGACTTGAACTAGATGTGGCCGTGTTTGTAGGAAGCACAGAACTTTTGTTCTGAGCAAGCTCACTGTTCTGGCCCTATAGGAAACACAGCAGAGTAGTAGAGTGCTCTTTTCTCAAAAGCAGATTGTGTTTCTTGTAAGGGGAGCTAGCGTTTGTTTCCCAGTCCTATATGGAGTTGAGTCACATGCAGCTTCTGTTCCTACCAGCAAGAGTTGTTTTCTGGTAAGAAGAGTCACTGTTGCGCTCCAAATGTCATATACAGTGTAAATAGCACTCGCGTCTGTTCCCAGCAAGTACAGTGTATCGGACTGAATAGGAGCTACTGTTTTTGTCAGTTTCCTAAGCAGACTTGAACTAGATATGGCCGTGTGTGTAGGAAGCACAGTTTTTTTGTTCTGAGCAAGCTCACTGTTCGGAACACATAAGAAACACAGTAGAGTAGAAGAGTGCTCTTTTCTCTAAAGCAGAGTGTGTTTTTGGAAGGCGAGCTAGCGTTTGTTTCCCAGTCCTAAATGGAGTTGAGTCACATGCAGTTTTTTGTCCTACGAGCAAGATTTGTTTTCTGGTAAGACGAGTCACTATTGTGCTCCAATTGCCATACACAGTGCAAATAGCACTCGCGTCTCTTCCGAGCAAGTACAGTGTATCGGACTGAAGAGGAGCTACTGTTCTTGTCAGTTTCCTAAGCAGAGGTGAACGAAATATGTCCCGCGTGTTTAGGAAGCACAGTTCTTTTGTTCTGAGCAAGCTCACTGTTTAGACCCCATAGGAAACACAGTAGTGTAGAAGAGTGCTCTTTTCTCAAAAGCAGAGTGTGTTTCATGTTTGGCGAGCTAGCATTTGTTTCCCAGTCCTAAATGGAGTTGAATCACATGCAGTTTCTGGTCCTACGAGCAAGAGTTGTTTTCTGGTAAGGAAAGTCACTATTGCGCTCCCATTTCCATACACAGTGCAAATAGCCCTCCCGTCTGTTCTGAGCAAGTACAGTGTATCGGATTGAAGAGAATCTACTGTTCTTGTCAGGTTCCTAAGCAGACTTGAACTAGATATGGGCGTGTTTGTTGGAAGCACAGTTTTTTTGTTATGAGCAAGCTCACTGTTTGGAACACATAGGAAACAGTAGAGTAGAAGAGTGCTCTTTTCTCGAAAGCAGAGTGTGTTTCTTGGAAGGCGAGCTAGTGTTTGTTTCCCAGTTCTAAATGGAGTTGAGTCACATGCAGTTTTTTGTCCTACGAGCAAGAGTTGTTTTCTGGTAAGACGAGTCACTATTGTGCTCCAATTGCCATTCGCAGTGCAAATAAAACTCGCGTCTGTTCCCAGCAAGTACAGTGTATTGGACTGAATAGGAGCTACTGTTCTTGTCAGTTTCCTAAGAAGAGTTGAACGAGATATGGCCGTGTGTGTAGGAAGCACAGTTCTTTTGTTCTGAGCAAGCTCACTGTTTGGACCCCATAGGAAACACAGTAGAGTAGAAGAGTGCTCTTTTCTCTAAAGCAGAGTGTGTTTGTTGTAGGGCGAGCTAGCGTTTGTTTCCCAGTCCTAAATGAAGTTGAATCACATGCAGTTTCTGGTCCTGCAAGCAAGAGTTGTTTTCTGGTAAGAAGAGTCACTATTGCACTGCCATTCCCATACACAGGACAAATAACACTGGCGTCTTTTCCCAGCAAGTACAGTGTATTGGATGGAAGAGGATCTACTGTTCTTGTCAGGTTCCTAAGCAGACTTGAACTAGATATGGCCGTGTGTGTAGGAAGCACAGTTTTTTTGTTCTGAGCAAGCTCACTGTTCGGAACCCATAGGAAACACAGTAGAGTAGGCGAGTGGTCTTTTCTCAAAAGCAGAGTGTGTTTCTTGGAAGGCGAGCTAGCGTTTGTTTCCCAGTCCTAAATGGAGTTGAGTCACATGCAGTTTTTTGTCCTAGGAGCAAGAGTTGTTTTCTGGTAAGACGAGTCACTATTGTGCTCCAATAGCCATACACAGTGCAAATAGCAGTCCCGTCTGTTCCCAGGAAGCACAGTGTATCGGACTGAAGAGGAGCTACTGTTCTTGTCAGTTTCCTAAGCAGAGTTGAACTAGATATGGCCCGAGTGTAGGAAGCACAGTTCTTTTGTTCTGAGCAAGCTCACTGTTCTGGCCCTATAGGAAACACAGTAGAGTAGATGAGTGCTCTTTCTCTAAAGCAGAGAGGGTTTCTTGTAAGGCGAGCTAGCATTTGTTTCCCAGTCCTAAATGGAGTTGAATCACATGCAGTTTCTGGTCCTAAGAGCAAGAGTTGTTTTCTGGTAAGGAAAGTCACTATTGCTCTCCCATTGCCATACACAGTGCAAATAGCCCTCCCGTCTGTTCCCAGCAAGTACAGTGTATCGGACAGAAGAGGATCTACTGTTCTTCTCAGGTTCCTAAGCAGACTTGAACTAGATGTGGCCGTGTTTGTAGGAAGCACAAGTTTTTATTCTGAGCAAGCTCACTGTTCGGAACACATAGGAAACAGTAGAGTAGAAGAGTGCTCTTTTCTCAAAAGCAGAGTGTGTTTCTGGGAAGGCGAGCTAGTGTTTGTTTCCCAGTCCTAAATGGAGTTGAGTCACATGCAGTTTTTTGTCCTACGAGCAAGAGATGTTTTCTGGTAAGACGAGTCACTATTGTGCTCCAATTGCCATACACAGTGCAAATAGCACTCGCGTCTGTTCCGAGCAAGTACAGTGTATTGGACTGAAGAGGAGCTACTGTTCTTGTCAGTTTCCTAAGCAGAGTTGAACTAGATATGGCCCGAGTGTAGGAAGCACAGTTCTTTTGTTCTGAGCTAGCTCACTGTTCTGGCCCTATAGGAAACACAGTAGAGTAGAAGAGTGCTCTTTTCTCAAAAGCAGAGTGTGTTTCTTGTAAGTCGAGCTAGCGTTTGTTTCCCAGTCCTAAATGGAGTGTAATCACATGCAGTTTCTGGTCCTACGAGCCAGAGTTGTTTTATGGTAAGAAGAGTCACTATTGCGCTGCCATTGCCATACACTGGACTAATAGCACTGTTGTCTGTTCCCAGCAGTACAGTGTATTGGACTGAAGAGGATCTACTGTTCTTGTCAGGTTCCTAAGCAGAATTGAACTAGATATGGCTGTGTGTGTAAGAAGCACAGTTCTTTTGTTCTGAGCAAGTTCACTGTTCGGACCTCTTAGGAAACACAATAGAGTAGAAGATTGCTTTTTTCTCTAAATCAGAGTGTGTTTCTTGTAAGGCGAGTTAGTGTTTGTTTCCCAGTCCTAAGTGGAGTTGAATCACATGCAGTTTCTGGTCCTACGAGCAAGAGTTGTTTTCTGGTAAGAAGAGTCACTATTGTGCTCCCATTGTCATACACAGGGCAAATAGCACACGCGTCTGTTCCCAGCATGTACAGTGTATTGGACTGAAGAGGATCTACTGTTCTTGTCAGTTTCCTAAGCAGAGTTGAACTAGATATGGCCGTGTGTGTAGGAAGCACAGTTCTTTTGTTCTGAGCAAGCTCACTGTTCTGGCCCTATAGGAAAAACAGTAGAGTAGTAGAGTGCTCTTTTCTCAAAAGCAGATTGTGTTTCTTGTAAGGGGAGCTAGCGTTTGTTTACCAGTCCTATATGGGGTTGAGTCACATGCAGTTTCTGTTCCTACGAGCAAGAGTTGTTTTCTGGTAAGGAAAGTCACTATTGCGCTCCCATTGCCATAAACAGTGCAAATATCCCTCCCGTCTGTTCCCAGCAATTACAGTGTATCGGACTGAAGAGGATCTACTGTTCTTGTCAGGTTCCTAAGCAGACTTGAACTAGATGTGGCCGTGTTTGTAGGAAGCACAGTTTTTTTATTCTGAGCAAGCTCACTGTTCGGAACACATAGCAAACAGTATAGTAGAAGAGTACTCTTTCTCAAAAGCAGAGTGTGTTTCTTGTAAGGCGAGCTAGTGTTTGTTTGCCAGTCCTAAATGGAGTTGAGTCACATGCAGTTTTTTGTCTTACGAGCAAGAGTTGTTTTCTGGTAAGACGAGTCACTATTGTGCTCCAATTGCCATACACAGTTCAAATAGCACTCACGTCTGTTCCCTTCAAGTACAGTGTATTGGACTGATTAGGAGCTACTGTTCTTGTCAGTTTCCTCAGCAGAGTTGAACTAGATATGGCCGTGTGTGTAGGAAGCACAGTTCTTTTGTTCTGAGCAAGCTCACTGTTCTGGCCCTATAGGAAACACAGTAGAGTAGAAGAGTGCTCTTTTCTCAAAAGCAGATTGTGTTTCTTGTAAGGCGAGCTAGCGTTTGTTTCCCAGTCCTAAATGAAGTTGAATCACATGCAGTTTCTGGTCCTACGACCAAGAGTGGTTTTCTGGTAAGGAAAGTCACTATTGCGCTCCCATTGCCATACACAGTGCAAATAGCACTCACGTCTGTACCCAGCAAGTACAGTGTATCGGACTGAAGAGGAGCTACTGTTCTTGTCAGTTTCCTAAGCAGAGGTGAACGAGATATGTCCCGCGTGTGTAGGAAGCACAGTTCTTTTGTTCTGAGCAAGCTCACTGTTTGGACCCCATAGGAAACACAGTAGAGTAGAAGAGTGCTCTTTTCTCGAAAGCAGAGTGTGTTTCTTGGAAGGCGAGCTAGCGTTTGTTTCCCAGTCCTAAATGGAGTTGAGTCACATGCAGTTTTTTGTCCTACGAGCAAGAGTTGTTTTCTGGTAAGACGAGTCACTATTGTGCTCCAATAGCCATACACAGTGCAAATAGCAGTCCCGTCGGTTTCCAGGAAGCACAGTGTATCGGACTGAAGAGGAGCTACTGTTCTTGTCAGTTTCCTAAGCAGAGTTGAACTAGATATGGCGCGAGTGTAGGAAGCACAGTTCTTTTGTTCTGAGCAAGCTCACTGTTCTGGCCCTATAGGAAACACAGTAGAGTAGAAGAGTGCTCTTTTCTCTAAAGCAGAGTGGGTTTCTTGTAAGGCGAGCTAGCGTTTGTTTCCCAGTCCTAAATGGAGTTGAATCACATGCAGTTTCTGGTCCTACGAGCAAGAGTTGTTTTCTGGTAAGGAAAGTCACTATTGCTCTCCCATTTCCATACACAGTGCAAATAGCCCTCCGTCTGTTCATAGCAAGTACAGTGTATTGGACAGAAGAGGATCTACTGTTCTTCTCAGGTTCCTAAGCAGACTTGAACTAGATGTGGCCGTGTTTGTAGGAAGCACAGGTTTTTATTCTGAGCAAACTCACTGTTCGGAACACATAGGAAACAGTAGAGTAGAAGAGTGCTCTTTTCTCAAAAGCAGAGTGTGTTTCTGGGAAGGCGAGCTAGTGTTTGTTTCCCAGTCCTAAATGGAGTTGAGTCACATGCAGTTTTTTGTCCTTCGAGCAAGAGTTGTTTTCTGGTAAGACGAGTCACTATTGTGCTCCAATTGCCATACACAGTGCAAATAGCACTCGCGTCTGTTCCAAGCAAGTACAGTGTATTGGACTGAAGAGGAGCTACTGTTCTTGTCAGTTTCCTAAGCAGAGTTGAACTAGATATGGCCCGAGTGTAGGAAGCACAGTTCTTTTGTTCTGAGCTAGCTCACTGTTCTGGCCCTATAGGAAACACAGTAGAGTAGAAGAGTGCTCTTTTCTCAAAAGCAGAGTGTGTTTCTTGTAAGTCGAGCTAGCGTTTGTTTCCCAGTCCTAAATGGAGTGTAATCACATGCAGTTTCTGGTCCTACGAGCAAGAGTTGTTTTATGGTAAGAAGAGTCACTATTGCGCTGCCATTGCCATACACTGGACTAATAGCACTGTTGTCTGTTCCCAGCAGTACAGTGTATTGGACTGAAGAGGATCTACAGTTCTTGTCAGGTTCCTAAGCAGAATTGAACTAGATATGGCTGTGTGTGTAGGAAGCACAGTTCTTTTGTTCTGAGCAAGTTCACTGTTTGGACCTCTTAGGAAACACAATAGAGTAGAAGATTGCTTTTTTCTCTAAATCAGAGTGTGTTTCTTGTAAGGCGAATTAGTGTTTGTTTCCCAGTCCTAAGTGGAGTTGAATCACATGCAGTTTCTGGTCCTACGAGCAAGAGTTGTTTTCTGGTAAGAAGAGTCACTATTGTGCTCCCATTGTCATACACAGGGCAAATAGCACACGCGTCTGTTCCCAGCATGTACAGTGTATTGGACTGAAGAGGATCTACTGTTCTTGTCAGTTTCCTAAGCAGAGTTGAACTAGATATGGCCGTGTGTGTAGGAAGCACAGTTATTTTGTTCTGAGCAAGCTCACTGTTCTGGCCCTATGGAAACACAGTAGAGTAGTAGAGTGCTCTGTTCTCAAAAGCAGATTGTGTTTCTTGTAAGGGGAGCTAGCGTTTGTTTACCAGTCCTATATGGAGTTGAGTCACATGCAGTTTCTGTTCCTACGAGCAAGAGTTGTTTTCTGGTAAGGAAAGTCACTATTGCGCTCCCATTGCCATACACAGTGCAAATATCCCTCCCGTCTGTTCCCAGCAAGTACAGTGTATCGGACTGAAGAGGATCTACTGTTCTTGTCAGGTTCCTAAGCAGACTTGAACTAGATGTGGCCGTGTTTGTAGGAAGCACAGAACTTTTGTTCTGAGCAAGCTCACTGTTCTGGCCCTATAGGAAACACAGCAGAGTAGTAGAGTGCTCTTTTCTCAAAAGCAGATTGTGTTTCTTGTAAGGGGAGCTAGCGTTTGTTTCCCAGTCCTATATGGAGTTGAGTCACATGCAGCTTCTGTTCCTACCAGCAAGAGTTGTTTTCTGGTAAGAAGAGTCACTGTTGCGCTCCAAATGTCATATACAGTGTAAATAGCACTCGCGTCTGTTCCCAGCAAGTACAGTGTATCGGACTGAATAGGAGCTACTGTTTTTGTCAGTTTCCTAAGCAGACTTGAACTAGATATGGCCGTGTGTGTAGGAAGCACAGTTTTTTTGTTCTGAGCAAGCTCACTGTTCGGAACACATAAGAAACACAGTAGAGTAGAAGAGTGCTCTTTTCTCTAAAGCAGAGTGTGTTTTTGGAAGGCGAGCTAGCGTTTGTTTCCCAGTCCTAAATGGAGTTGAGTCACATGCAGTTTTTTGTCCTACGAGCAAGATTTGTTTTCTGGTAAGACGAGTCACTATTGTGCTCCAATTGCCATACACAGTGCAAATAGCACTCGCGTCTCTTCCGAGCAAGTACAGTGTATCGGACTGAAGAGGAGCTACTGTTCTTGTCAGTTTCCTAAGCAGAGGTGAACGAAATATGTCCCGCGTGTGTAGGAAGCACAGTTCTTTTGTTCTGAGCAAGCTCACTGTTTAGACCCCATAGGAAACACAGTAGTGTAGAAGAGTGCTCTTTTCTCAAAAGCAGAGTGTGTTTCATGTTTGGCGAGCTAGCATTTGTTTCCCAGTCCTAAATGGAGTTGAATCACATGCAGTTTCTGGTCCTACGAGCAAGAGTTGTTTTCTGGTAAGGAAAGTCACTATTGCGCTCCCATTTCCATACACAGTGCAAATAGCCCTCCCGTCTGTTCTGAGCAAGTACAGTGTATCGGATTGAAGAGAATCTACTGTTCTTGTCAGGTTCCTAAGCAGACTTGAACTAGATATGGGCGTGTTTGTTGGAAGCACAGTTTTTTTGTTATGAGCAAGCTCACTGTTTGGAACACATAGGAAACAGTAGAGTAGAAGAGTGCTCTTTTCTCGAAAGCAGAGTGTGTTTCTTGGAAGGCGAGCTAGTGTTTGTTTCCCAGTTCTAAATGGAGTTGAGTCACATGCAGTTTTTTGTCCTACGAGCAAGAGTTGTTTTCTGGTAAGACGAGTCACTATTGTGCTCCAATTGCCATTCGCAGTGCAAATAAAACTCGCGTCTGTTCCCAGCAAGTACAGTGTATTGGACTGAATAGGAGCTACTGTTCTTGTCAGTTTCCTAAGAAGAGTTGAACGAGATATGGCCGTGTGTGTAGGAAGCACAGTTCTTTTGTTCTGAGCAAGCTCACTGTTTGGACCCCATAGGAAACACAGTAGAGTAGAAGAGTGCTCTTTTCTCTAAAGCAGAGTGTGTTTGTTGTAGGGCGAGCTAGCGTTTGTTTCCCAGTCCTAAATGGAGTTGAATCACATGCAGTTTCTGGTCCTGCAAGCAAGAGTTGTTTTCTGGTAAGAAGAGTCACTATTGCACTGCCATTCCCATACACAGGACAAATAACACTGGCGTCTTTTCCCAGCAAGTACAGTGTATTGGATGGAAGAGGATCTACTGTTCTTGTCAGGTTCCTAAGCAGACTTGAACTAGATATGGCCGTGTGTGTAGGAAGCACAGTTTTTTTGTTCTGAGCAAGCTCACTGTTCGGAACCCATAGGAAACACAGTAGAGTAGGCGAGTGGTCTTTTCTCAAAAGCAGAGTGTGTTTCTTGGAAGGCGAGCTAGCGTTTGTTTCCCAGTCCTAAATGGAGTTGAGTCACATGCAGTTTTTTGTCCTAGGAGCAAGAGTTGTTTTCTGGTAAGACGAGTCACTATTGTGCTCCAATAGCCATACACAGTGCAAATAGCAGTCCCGTCTGTTCCCAGGAAGCACAGTGTATCGGACTGAAGAGGAGCTACTGTTCTTGTCAGTTTCCTAAGCAGAGTTGAACTAGATATGGCCCGAGTGTAGGAAGCACAGTTCTTTTGTTCTGAGCAAGCTCACTGTTCTGGCCCTATAGGAAACACAGTAGAGTAGATGAGTGCTCTTTCTCTAAAGCAGAGAGGGTTTCTTGTAAGGCGAGCTAGCATTTGTTTCCCAGTCCTAAATGGAGTTGAATCACATGCAGTTTCTGGTCCTAAGAGCAAGAGTTGTTTTCTGGTAAGGAAAGTCACTATTGCTCTCCCATTGCCATACACAGTGCAAATAGCCCTCCCGTCTGTTCCCAGCAAGTACAGTGTATCGGACAGAAGAGGATCTACTGTTCTTCTCAGGTTCCTAAGCAGACTTGAACTAGATGTGGCCGTGTTTGTAGGAAGCACAAGTTTTTATTCTGAGCAAGCTCACTGTTCGGAACACATAGGAAACAGTAGAGTAGAAGAGTGCTCTTTTCTCAAAAGCAGAGTGTGTTTCTGGGAAGGCGAGCTAGTGTTTGTTTCCCAGTCCTAAATGGAGTTGAGTCACATGCAGTTTTTTGTCCTACGAGCAAGAGATGTTTTCTGGTAAGACGAGTCACTATTGTGCTCCAATTGCCATACACAGTGCAAATAGCACTCGCGTCTGTTCCGAGCAAGTACAGTGTATTGGACTGAAGAGGAGCTACTGTTCTTGTCAGTTTCCTAAGCAGAGTTGAACTAGATATGGCCCGAGTGTAGGAAGCACAGTTCTTTTGTTCTGAGCTAGCTCACTGTTCTGGCCCTATAGGAAACACAGTAGAGTAGAAGAGTGCTCTTTTCTCAAAAGCAGAGTGTGTTTCTTGTAAGTCGAGCTAGCGTTTGTTTCCCAGTCCTAAATGGAGTGTAATCACATGCAGTTTCTGGTCCTATGAGCCAGAGTTGTTTTATGGTAAGAAGAGTCACTATTGCGCTGCCATTGCCATACACTGGACTAATAGCACTGTTGTCTGTTCCCAGCAGTACAGTGTATTGGACTGAAGAGGATCTACTGTTCTTGTCAGGTTCCTAAGCAGAATTGAACTAGATATGGCTGTGTGTGTAAGAAGCACAGTTCTTTTGTTCTGAGCAAGTTCACTGTTCGGACCTCTTAGGAAACACAATAGAGTAGAAGATTGCTTTTTTCTCTAAATCAGAGTGTGTTTCTTGTAAGGCGAGTTAGTGTTTGTTTCCCAGTCCTAAGTGGAGTTGAATCACATGCAGTTTCTGGTCCTACGAGCAAGAGTTGTTTTCTGGTAAGAAGAGTCACTATTGTGCTCCCATTGTCATACACAGGGCAAATAGCACACGCGTCTGTTCCCAGCATGTACAGTGTATTGGACTGAAGAGGATCTACTGTTCTTGTCAGTTTCCTAAGCAGAGTTGAACTAGATATGGCCGTGTGTGTAGGAAGCACAGTTCTTTTGTTCTGAGCAAGCTCACTGTTCTGGCCCTATAGGAAAAACAGTAGAGTAGTAGAGTGCTCTTTTCTCAAAAGCAGATTGTGTTTCTTGTAAGGGGAGCTAGCGTTTGTTTACCAGTCCTATATGGGGTTGAGTCACATGCAGTTTCTGTTCCTACGAGCAAGAGTTGTTTTCTGGTAAGGAAAGTCACTATTGCGCTCCCATTGCCATAAACAGTGCAAATATCCCTCCCGTCTGTTCCCAGCAATTACAGTGTATCGGACTGAAGAGGATCTACTGTTCTTGTCAGGTTCCTAAGCAGACTTGAACTAGATGTGGCCGTGTTTGTAGGAAGCACAGTTTTTTTATTCTGAGCAAGCTCACTGTTCGGAACACATAGCAAACAGTATAGTAGAAGAGTACTCTTTCTCAAAAGCAGAGTGTGTTTCTTGTAAGGCGAGCTAGTGTTTGTTTGCCAGTCCTAAATGGAGTTGAGTCACATGCAGTTTTTTGTCTTACGAGCAAGAGTTGTTTTCTGGTAAGACGAGTCACTATTGTGCTCCAATTGCCATACACAGTTCAAATAGCACTCACGTCTGTTCCCTTCAAGTACAGTGTATTGGACTGATTAGGAGCTACTGTTCTTGTCAGTTTCCTCAGCAGAGTTGAACTAGATATGGCCGTGTGTGTAGGAAGCACAGTTCTTTTGTTCTGAGCAAGCTCACTGTTCTGGCCCTATAGGAAACACAGTAGAGTAGAAGAGTGCTCTTTTCTCAAAAGCAGATTGTGTTTCTTGTAAGGCGAGCTAGCGTTTGTTTCCCAGTCCTAAATGAAGTTGAATCACATGCAGTTTCTGGTCCTACGACCAAGAGTTGTTTTCTGGTAAGGAAAGTCACTATTGCGCTCCCATTGCCATACACAGTGCAAATAGCACTCACGTCTGTACCCAGCAAGTACAGTGTATCGGACTGAAGAGGAGCTACTGTTCTTGTCAGTTTCCTAAGCAGAGGTGAACGAGATATGTCCCGCGAGTGTAGGAAGCACAGTTCTTTTGTTCTGAGCAAGCTCACTGTTTGGACCCCATAGGAAACACAGTAGAGTAGAAGAGTGCTCTTTTCTCGAAAGCAGAGTGTGTTTTTTGTAGGGCGAGCTAGCGTTTGTTTCCCAGTCCTAAATGGAGTTGAATCACATGCAGTTTCTGGTCCTGCAAGCAAGAGTTGTTTTCTGGTAAGAAGAGTCACTATTGCACTGCCATTGCCATACACAGGACAAATAACACTGGCGTCTTTTCCCAGCAAGTACAGTGTATTGGATGGAAGAGGATCTACTGTTCTTGTCAGGTTCCTAAGCAGACTTGAACTAGATATGGCCGTGTGTGTAGGAAGCACAGTTTTTTTGTTCTGAGCAAGCTCACTGTTCGGAACCCATAGGAAACACAGTAGAGTAGGCGAGTGGTCTTTTCTCAAAAGCAGAGTGTGTTTCTTGTAAGGCGAGCTCGCGTTTGTTTCCCAGTCCTAAATGGAGTTGAGTCACATGCAGTTTTTTGTCCTACGAGCAAGAGCTGTTTTCTGGTAAGACGAGTCACTATTGTGCTCCAATAGCCATGCACTATGCAAATAGCAGTCCCGTCTGTTCCCAGGAAGTACAGTGTATCGGACTGAAGAGGAGCTACTGTTCTTGTCAGTTTCCTAAGCAGAGTTGAACCAGATATGGCCCGAGTGTAGGAAGCACAGTTCTTTTATTCTGAGCAAGCTCACTGTTCTGGCCCTATAGGAAACACAGTAGAGTAGAAGAGTGCCCTTTTCTCTAAAGCAGAGTGTGTTTCTTGTAAGGCGAGCTAGCATTTGTTTCCCAGTCCTAAATGGAGTTGAATCACATGCAGTTTCTGGTCCTACGAGCAAGAGTTGTTTTATGGTAAGAAGAGTCACTATTGTGCTGCCATTGCCATACACAGGACAAATAGCACTGTTGTCTGTTCCCAGCAGTACAGTGTATTGGACTGAAGAGGGTCTACTGTTCTTGTCAGGTTCCTAAGCAGAATTGAACTAGATATGGCCGTGTGTGTAGGAAGCACAGTTCTTTTGTTCTGAGCAAGTTCACTGATCGGACCTCCTAGGAAACACAATAGAGTAGAAGAGTGCTTTTTTCTCTAAATCAGAGTGTGTTTCTTGTAAGGCGAGTTAGTGTTTGTTTCCCAGTCCTAAGTGGAGTTGTATCACATGCAGTTTCTGGTCCTACGAGCAAGAGTTGTTTTCTGGTAAGAAGAGTCACTATTGTGCTCCCATTGTCATACACAGGGCAAATAGCACACGCGTCTGTTCCCAGCATGTACAGTGTATTGGACTGAAGAGGATCTACTGTTCTTGTCAGGTTCCTAGGCAGAGTTGAACTAGATATGGCCGTGTGTGTAGGAAGCACAGTTCTTTTGTTCTGAGCAAGCTCACTGTTCTGGCCCTATAGGAAACACAGTAGAGTAGTAAAGTGCTCTTTTCTCAAAAGCAGATTATGTTTCTTGTAAGGGGAGCTAGCGTTTGTTTCCCAGTCCTATATGGACTTGAGTCACATGCAGCTTCTGTTCCTACGAGCAAGAGTTGTTTTCTGGTAAGAAGAGTCACTGTTGCGCTCTAACTGCCATACACAGTGCACATAGCACTCACGTCTCTTCCCCGCAAGTACAGTGTATTGGACTGAAAAGGAGCTACTGTTCTTGTCAGTTTCCTAAGCAGAGTTGAACTAGATATGGCCCTTGTGTGTAGGAAGCACAGTTCTTTGGTTCTGAGCAAGCTCACTGTTCGGACCCCATAGGAAACACAGTAGAGTAGAAGAGTGCTCTTTTCTCAAAAGCAGAGTGTGTTTCATGTAAGGCGAGCTAGCATTTGTTTCCCAGACCTAAATGGAGTTGAATCACATGCAGTTTCTGGTCCTATGAGCAAGAGTTTTTTTATGGTAAGGAAAGTCACTATTGTGCTCCCATTGCCCTACACAAGGCAAATAGCACTCGCGTCTTTTCCCAGCAAGTACAGTGTATTGGACTGAATAGGAGCTACTGTTCTTTCAGTTTACTAAACAGAGTTGAACTAGATATGGCCGTGTGTGTAGGAAGCACAGTTCTTTTGTTTTGAGCAAGCTCACTGTTTGGACCCCATAGGAAACACAGTAGAGTAGAAGAGTGCTCTTTTCTCTAAAGCAGAGTGTGTTTCTTGTAAGGCGAGCTACCGTTTGTTTCCCAGTCCTAAATGGAGTGGAATCACATGCAGTTTCTGGTCCTACGAGCAAGAGTTGTTTTCTGGTAAATCAAGTCACTATTTTGCTCCCATTGCCATACACAGTGCAAATATCCCTCGCGTCTGTTCCCAGCAAATACAGTGTATTGGACTGAAGAGGAGCTGCTGTTCTTGTCAGTTTCCAAAGCAGAGTTGAACTAGATATGGTCGGTGTGTGTAGGAAGCACAGTTCTTTTGTTCTGAGCAAGCTCACTGTTCGGACCCCATAGGAAACACAGTAGAGTAGAATTGTGCTCTTTTCTCAAAAGCAGAGTGTGTTTCTTGTAAGGCGAGCTAGCATTTGTTTCCCAGTCCTAAATGGAGTTGAATCACATGCAGTTTCTGGTCCTACGAGCAAGAGTTGTTTTATGGTAAGAAGAGTCACTATTGCGCTGCCATTGCCATACACAGGACAAATAGCACTGTTGTCTGTTCCCAGGAGCACAGTGTATTGGACTGAAGAGGATCTACTGTTCTTGTCAGGTTCCTAAGCAGACTTGAACTAGATGTGGCAATGTTTGTAGGAAGCACAGTTTTTTTGTTCTGAGCAAGCTCACTGTTCGGAACACATAGGAAACAGTAGAGTAGAAGAGTGCTCTTTTCTCTAAAGCAGAGTGTGTTTCTTGGAAGGCGAGCTAGTGTTTGTTTCCCAGTACTAAATGGAGTGGAATCACATGCAGTTTCTGGTCCTATGAGCAAGAGTTGTTTTCTGGTAAGGAAAGTCACTATTGCGCTCCCATTGCCATACACAGTGCAAATAGCAAATGCCTCTGTTCCCTGCAAGTACAGTGTATCGGATTGAAGAGGATCTACTGTTCTTGTCAGGTTCCTAAGCAGACTTGAACTAGATATGGCCGTGTTTGTTCGAAGCACAGTTTTTTGTTATGAGCAAGCTCACTGTTCGGAACACATAGGAAACAGTAGAGTAGAAGAGTGCTCTTTTCTCAAAAGCAGAGTGTGTTTCTTGGAAGGCGAGCTAGTGTTTGTTTCCCAGTACTAAATGGAGTTGAGTCACATGCAGTTTTTTGTCCTACGAGCAAGAGTTGTTTTCTGGTAAGACGAGTCACTATTGTGTTCCAATTGCCATACACAGTGCAAATAGCACTCGCGTCTGTTCCCAGCAAGTACAGTGTATTGGACTGAATAGGAGCTACTGTTCTTGTCAGTTTCCTAAGAAGAGTTTAACGAGATATGGCCCGTTGTGTAGGAAGCACAGTTCTTTTGTTCTGAGCAAGCTCACTGTTTGGACCCCATAGGAAACACAGTAGAGTAGAAGAGTGCTCTTTTCTCTAAAGCAGAGTGTTTTTATTGTAAGGTGAGCTCGCGTTTGTTTCCCAGTCCTAAATGGAGTTGAGTCACATGCAGTTTTTGGTCCTACGAGCAAGAGTTGTTTTCTGGTAAGAAGAGTCACTATTGCGCTCCAAATGCCATACACAGTGCAAATAGTACTCGCGTCTTTTCCCTTCAAGTACAGTGTATTGGACGGATTAGGAGCTACTGTTCTTGTCAGTTTCCTCAGCAGAGTTGAACTAGATATGGCCGTGTGTGTAGGAAGCACAGTTCTTTTGTTCTGAGCAAGCTCACTGTTCTGGCCCTATAGGAAACACAGTAGAATAGAAGAGTGCTCTTTTCTCAAAAGCAGATTGTGTTTCTTGTAAGGCGAGCTACCGTTAGTTTCCCAGTCCTAAATGGAGTTGAGTCACATGCAGTTTCTGGTCGTACGACCAAGAGTTGTTTTCTGGTAAGGAAAGTCACTATTGTGCTCCCATTGCCATACACAGTGCAAATAGCACTCACGTCTGTTCCCAGCAAGTACAGAGTATCGGACTGAAGAGGAGCTACTGTTCTTGTCAGTTTCCTAAGCAGAGTTGAACGAGATATGTCCCGCATGTTTAGGAAGCACAGTTCTTTT
Organism: Peromyscus eremicus; assembly: GCF_949786415.1. Classification (NCBI taxonomy): domain Eukaryota; kingdom Metazoa; phylum Chordata; class Mammalia; order Rodentia; family Cricetidae; genus Peromyscus; species Peromyscus eremicus. Next base: position 94,646 of record NW_026735361.1, read on the forward strand.
GTTCTGAGCAAGCTCACTGTATGGACCCCATAGGAAACACAGTAGAGTAGAAGAGTGCTCTTTTCTCAAAAGCAGAGTGTGTTTCTTGTAGGGCGAGCTAGCGTTTGTTTCCCAGTCCTAAATGGAGTTGAATCACATGCAGTTTCTGGTCCACGAGCAAGAGTTGTTTTCTGGTAAGAAGAGTCACTATTGCGCTGCCATTGCCATACACAGGACAAATAGCACTGGCGTCTGTTCCCAGCAAGTACAGTGTATTGGACTGAAGAGGATCTACTGTTCTTGTAAGGTTCCTAAGCAGACTTGAAGTATATATGGCCGTTTGTGTATTAAGCACAGTTTTTTTGTTCTGAGCAAGCTCACTTTTCGGAACACAAAGGAAACACAGTAGAGTAGAAGAGTGCTCTTTTCTCAAAAGCAGAGTGTGTTTCTTAAAAGTCGAGCTAGCGTTTGTTTCCCAGTCCTAAATGGAGTTTAGTCACATGCAGTTTTTTGTCCTACGAGCAAGAGTTGTTTTCTGGTAAGACAAGTCATTATTGGGCTCCAATTGCCATACAGAGTGCAAATAGCACTGGCGTATGTTCCCAGCAAGTACAGTGTATTGGACTGAGGAGAAGCTACTGTTCTTGTCAGTTTACTAAGCAGAGTTGAACTAGATATGATCCGTGTGTGTAGGAAGCACAGTTCTTTGGTTCTGAGCAAGCTCACTGTTTGTACCCCATAAGAAACACAGTAGAGTAGAAGAGTGCTCTTTTCTCAAAAGCAGAGTGTGTTTCATGTAAGGCGAGCTAGCATTTGTTTCTCAGTCCTAAATGGAGTTGAATCACATGCAGTTTCTGGTCCTACGAGCAAGAGTTGTTTTCTGGTAAGGAAAGTCACTATTGCAATCCCTTTGCCATACACAGTGCAAATAGCACTCGCGTCTGTTCCCAGCAAGTACAGTGTATCGGACTGAAGAGGAGCTACTCTTCTTGTCAGGTTCCTAAGCAGAGTTGAACTAGATATGGCCCGTGTGTGTAGGAAGCACAGTTCTTTTGTTCTGAGCAAGCTCACTGTTCGTACACATAGGAAACACAGTAGAGTAGAAGAGTGCTCTTTTCTCAAAAGCAGAGTGTGTTTCATGGAAGGCAAGCTAGCATTTGTTTCCCAGTCCTAAATGGAGTTGAATCACATGCAGTTTCTGGTCCCACGAGCAAGAGTTGTTTTCTGGTAAGGAAAGTCACTATTGTGCTCCCATTGCCATCCACAGTGCAAATAGCACTGGCGTATGTTCCCAGCAATTACAGTGTATTGGACTGAGGAGGAGCTACTGTTCCTGTCAGTTTCTTAAGCAGAGTTGAACTAGATATGGCCCGTGTGTGTAGGAAGCACAGTTTTTTTTTCTGAGCAAGCTCACTGTTCTGGCCCTATAGGAAACACAGTAGAGTAGAAGAGTGCTCTTTTCTCTAAAGCAGAGTGTGTTTCTTGTAAGGCGAGCTATCGTTTGTTTCCCAGTCCTAAATGGAGTTGAATCACATGCAGTTTCTGGTCCCACAAGCAAGAGTTGTTTTCTGGTAAGGAAAGTCACTATTGCGCTCCCATTGCCATACACAGTGCAAGTAGCACTTCCGTCTGTTCCCAGCAAGTACAGTGTATCGGACTGAAGAGGAGCTACTTTTCTTGTCAGTTTCCTAAGCAGAGTTGAAGTAGATATGGCCAGTGTGTGTAGGAAGCACAGTTCTTATGTTCTGAGTAAGCTCACTGTTCTGGCCCTATAGGAAACACAGTAGAGTAGAAGAGTGCTCTTTTCTCAAAAGCAGAGTGTGTTTCTTGTAAGGCGAGCTAGCGTTTGTTTCCTAGTCCTAAATGGAGTTGAATCCCATGCAGTTTCAGGTCCTACGAACAAGAGTTCTTTTCTGGTAAGGAAAGTCACTTTGCGCTCCCATTGCCATACTCAGTGCAAATAGCACTCGTGTCTGTTCCCAGCAAGTACAGTGTATTGGATGGATAGGTTCTACTGTTCTTGTCAGTTTCCTAAGCAGAGTTGAACTAGATATGATCCGTGTTTGTAGGAAGCACAGTTCTTTTGTTCTTTGCAAGCTCACTGTTTGGACCCCATAGGAAACACAGTAGAGCAGAAGAGTGCTCTTTTCTCTAAAGCAGAGTGTGTTACTTGTAAGGCGAGCTAGCGTTTATTTCTCAGTCCTAAATGGAGTTGAATCCCATGCAGTTTCTGGTACTACGAGCAAGAGTTGTTTTCTGGTAAAAAGAGTCACTATTGTGCTGCCATTGCCATACACAGGACAAATAGCACTGGCGTCTGTTCGCAGCAAGTACAGTGTATTGGACTGAAGAGGATCTACTGTTCTTGTCAGGTTCCTAAGCAGACATGAACTAGATATGGCCGTGTGTGTAGGAAGCACAGTTTTTTTGTTCTGAGCAAGCTCACTTTTCGGAACACATAGGAAACACAGTAGAGTAGAAGAGTGCTCTTTTCTCAAAAGCAGAGTGTGTTTCTTGGACGTCGAGCTAGCATTTGTTTCCCAGTCCTAAATGGAGTTGAGTCACATGCAGTTTTTTGTCCTACGAGCAAGAGTTGTTTTCTGGTAAGACAAGTCACTATTGGGCTCCAATTGTTATACACAGTGCAAATAGCACTCGCGTCTGTTCCCTGCAAGTACAGTGTATTGGACTGAAGAGGATCTACTGTTCTTGTCAGTTTCCTAAGCAGAGTTGAACTGAATATGGACCGTGTGTGTAGGAAGCACAGTTCTTTTGTTCTGAGCAAGCTCACTGTTCAGACCCCATAGGAAGCACAGTAGAATAGAAGAGTGCTCTTTTCTCAAAAGCACAGTGTGTTTCATGTAAGACGAGCTAGCATTTGTTTTCCAGTCCTAAATCGAGTTGAATCACATGCAGTTTCTGGTCCTACGACCAAGAGTTGTTTTCTGGTAAGGAAAGTCACTATTGCGCTCCCATTGCCATACACAGTGCAAATAGCACTTGAGACTGTTCCCAGCAAGTACATTGTATCAGACTGAAGAGGAGCTACTGTTCTTGTCAGTTTTCTAAGCAGAGTGGAACTAGTTATGGCCCGTGTGTAGGAAGAACAGCTCTTTTGTTATGAGCAAGCTCACTGTTCTGGCCCTATAGGAAACACAGTAGAGTAGAAGAGTGCTCTTTTCTCTAAAGCAGAGTGTGTTTCTTGTAAGGCGAGCTAGCGTTTGTTTCCCAGTCCTAAATGGAGTTGAATCACATGCAGTTTCTAGTCCTACTAGCAAGAGTTGTTTTATGGTAAGAAGAGTCACTTTTGCGCTGCCATTGCCATACACAGGACAAATAGCACTGGCGTCTGTTCCCAGCAAGTACAGTGTATTGGACTGAAGAGGATCTACTGTTCTTGTCAGGTTCCTAAGCAGAATTGAACTAGATATGGCCGTGTGTGTAGGAAGCACAGTTCTTTTGTTCTGAGCAAGTTCAGTGTTCGGACTCCATAGGAAACACAGTAGAGTAAAAGAGTGCTCTTTTCTCAAAAGCAGAGTGTGTTTCTTGTAAGGCGAGCTAGCGTTTGTTTCCCAGTCCTATATGGAGTTGAGTAACATGCAGTTTTTTGTCCTACGAGCAAGAGTAGTTTTCTGGTAAGACGAGTCACTATTGCGCTCCCATTGCCATACACAGTGCAAATAGCACTCGCGTCTGTTCCCAGCAAGTACATTGTATCAGACTGAAGAGGAGCTACTGTTCTTGTCAGTTTTCTAAGCAGAGTGGAACTAGTTATGGCCCGTGTGTAGGAAGAACAGCTCTTTTGTTCTGAGCAAGCTCACTGTTCTGGCCCTATAGGAAACACAGTAGAGTAGAAGAGTGCTCTTTTCTCTAAAGCAGAGTGTGTTTCTTGTAAGGCGAGCTAGCGTTTGTTTCCCAGACCTAAATGGAGTTGAATCACATGCAGTTTCTGGTCCTATGAGCAAGAGTTTTTTTATGGTAAGGAAAGTCACTATTGTGCTCCCATTGCCCTACACAAGGCAAATAGCACTCGCGTCTTTTCCCAGCAAGTACAGTGTATTGGACTGAAGAGGAGCTACTGTTCTTCTCAGTTTACTAAACAGAGTTGAACTAGATATGGCCATGTGTGTAGGAAGCACAGTTCTTTTGTTCTGAGCAAGCTCACTGTTTGGACCCCATAGGAAACACAGTAGAGTAGAAGAGTGCTCTTTTCTCTAAAGCAGAGTGTGTTTCTTGTAAGGCGAGCTACCGTTTGTTTCCCAGTCCTAAATGGAGTGGAATCACATGCAGTTTCTGGTCCTACGAGCAAGAGTTGTTTTCTGGTAAATCAAGTCACTATTTTGCTCCCATTGCCATACACAGTGCAAATATCCCTCGCGTCTGTTCCCAGCAAATACAGTGTATTGGACTGAAGAGGAGCTACTGTTCTTGTCAGTTTCCAAAGCAGAGTTGAACTAGATATGGTCGGTGTGTGTAGGAAGCACAGTTCTTTTGTTCTGAGCAAGCTCACTGTTCGGACCCCATAGGAAACACAGTAGAGTAGAATTGTGCTCTTTTCTCAAAAGCAGAGTGTGTTTCTTGTAAGGCGAGCTAGCATTTGTTTCCCAGTCCTAAATGGAGTTGAATCACATGCAGTTTCTGGTCCTACGAGCAAGAGTTGTTTATGGTAAGAAGAGTCACTATTGCGCTGCCATTGCCATACACAGGACAAATAGCACTGTTGTCTGTTCCCAGGAGCACAGTGTATTGGACTGAAGAGGATCTACTGTTCTTGTAAGGTTCCTAAGCAGACTTGAACTAGATGTGGCAATGTTTGTAGGAAGCACAGTTTTTTTGTTCTGAGCAAGCTCACTGTTCGGAACACGTAGGAAACAGTAGAGTAGAAGAGTGCTCTTTTCTCTAAAGCAGAGTGTGTTTCTTGTAAAGCAAGCTAGCGTTTGTTTCCCAGTCCTAAATGGAGTGGAATCACATGCAGTTTCTGGTCCTATGAGCAAGAGTTGTTTTCTGGTAAGGAAAGTCACTATTGCGCTCCCATTGCCATACACAGTGCAAATAGCAAATGCCTCTGTTCCCTGCAAGTACAGTGTATCGGATTGAAGAGGATCTACTGTTCTTGTCAGGTTCCTAAGCAGACTTGAACTAGATATGGCCGTGTTTGTTCGAAGCACAGTTTTTTTGTTATGAGCAAGCTCACTGTTCGGAACACATAGGAAACAGTAGAGTAGAAGAGTGCTCTTTTCTCAAAAGCAGAGTGTGTTTCTTGGAAGGCGAGCTAGTGTTTGTTTCCCAGTACTAAATGGAGTTGAGTCACATGCAGTTTTTTGTCCTACGAGTAAGAGTTGTTTTCTGGTAAGACGAGTCACTATTGTGTTCCAATTGCCATACACAGTGCAAATAGCACTCGCGTCTGTTCCCAGCAAGTACAGTGTATTGGACTGAATAGGAGCTACTGTTCTTGTCAGTTTCCTAAGAAGAGTTTAACGAGATATGGCCCGTTGTGTAGGAAGCACAGTTCTTTTGTTCTGAGCAAGCTCACTGTTCGGACCCCATAGGAAACACAGTAGAGTAGAAGAGTGCTCTTTTCTCTAAAGCAGAGTGTTTTTATTGTAAGGTGAGCTCGCGTTTGTTTCCCAGTCCTAAATGGAGTTGAGTCACATGCAGTTTTTGGTCCTACGAGCAAGAGTTGTTTTCTGGTAAGAAGAGTCACTATTGCGCTCCAAATGCCATACACAGTGCAAATAGTACTCGCGTCTGTTCCCTTCAAGTACAGTGTATTGGACGGATTAGGAGCTACTGTTCTTGTCAGTTTCCTCAGCAGAGTTGAACTAGATATGGCCGTGTGTGTAGGAAGCACAGTTCTTTTGTTCTGAGCAAGCTCACTGTTCTGGCCCTATAGGAAACACAGTAGGATAGAAGAGTGCTCTTTTCTCAAAAGCAGATTGTGTTTCTTGTAAGGCGAGCTACTGTTAGTTTCCCAGTCCTAAATGGAGTTGAGTCACATGCAGTTTCTGGTCCTACGACCAAGAGTTGTTTTCTGGTAAGGAAAGTCACTATTGTGCTCCCATTGCCATACACAGTGCAAATAGCACTCACGTCTGTTCCCAGCAAGTACAGAGTATCGGACTGAAGAGGAGCTACTGTTCTTGTCAGTTTCCTAAGCAGAGTTGAACTGGATATGGACCGTGTGTGTAGGAAGCACAGTTCTTTTGTTCTGAGCAAGCTCACTGTTCAGACCCCATAGGAAGCACAGTAGAATAGAAGAGTGCTCTTTTCTCAAAAGCAGAGTGTGTTTCCTGTAAGACGAGCTAGCATTTGTTTTCCAGTCCTAAATGGAGTTGAATCACATGCAGTTTCTGGTCCTACGAGCAAGAGTTGTTTTCTGGTAAGGAAAGTCACTATTGCGCTCCCATTGCCATACACAGTGCAAATAGCACTCGCGTCTGTTCCCAGCAAGTACATTGTATCAGACTGAAGAGGAGCTACTGTTCTTGTCAGTTTTCTAAGCAGAGTGGAACTAGTTATGGCCCGTGTGTAGGAAGAACAGCTCTTTTGTTCTGAGCAAGCTCACTGTTCTGGCCCTATAGGAAACACAGTAGAGTAGAAGAGTGCTCTTTTCTCTAAAGCAGAGTGTGTTTCATGTAAGGCGAGCTAGCGTTTGTTTCCCAGACCTAAATGGAGTTGAATCACATGCAGTTTCTGGTCCTATGAGCAAGAGTTTTTTTATGGTAAGGAAAGTCACTATTGTGCTCCCATTGCCCTACACAAGGCAAATAGCACTCGCGTCTTTTCCCAGCAAGTACAGTGTATTGGACTGAATAGGAGCTACTGTTCTTGTCAGTTTACTAAACAGAGTTGAACTAGATATGGCCGTGTGTGTAGGAAGCACAGTTCTTTTGTTCTGAGCAAGCTCACTGTTTGGACCCCATAGGAAACACAGTAGAGTAGAGGAGTGCTCTTTTCTATAAAGCAGAGTGTGTTTCTTGTGAGGCGAGCTACAGTTTGTTTCCCAGTCCTAAATGGAGTGGAATCACATGCAGTTTCTGGTCCTACGAGCAAGAGTTGTTCTCTGGTAAATCAAGTCACTATTTTGCTCCCATTGCCATACACAGTGCAAATATCCCTCGCGTCTGTTCCCAGCAAATACAGTGTATTGGACTGAAGAGGAGCTACTGTTCTTGTCAGTTTCCTAAGCAGAGTTGAACTAGATATGGTCGGTGTGTGTAGGAAGCACAGTTCTTTTGTTCTTTGCAAGCTCACTGTTCGTACCCCATAGGAAACACAGTAGAGTAGAAGAGTGCTCTTTTCTCTAAAGCAGAGTGTGTTTCTTGTAAGGCGAGCTAGCGTTTGTTTCCCAGTCCTAAATGGAGTTGAATCACATGCAGTTTCTGGTCCTACGAGCACGAGTTGTTTTATGGTAAGAAGAGTCACTATTGCGCTGCCATTGCCATACACAGGACAAATAGCACTGTTGTCTGTTCCCAGGAGCACAGTGTATTGGACTGAAGAGGATCTACTGTTCTTGTCAGGTTCCTAAGCAGACATGAACTAGATGTGGCAATGTTTGTAGGAAGCACAGTTTTTTTTGTTCTGAGCAAGCTCACTGTTCGGAACACATAGGAAACAGTAGAGTAGAAGAGTGCTCTTTTCTCTAAATCAGAGTGTGTTTCTTGTAAGGCGAGCTAGCGTTTGTTTCCCAGTCCTAAATGGAGTGGAATCACATGCAGTTTCTGGTCCTATGAGCAAGAGTTGTTTTCTGGTAAGGAAAGTCACTATTGCTCTCCCATTGCCATACACAGTGCAAATAGCAAATGCCTCTGTTCCCTGCAAGTACAGTGTATCGGATTGAAGAGGATCTACTGTTCTTGTCAGGTTCCTAAGCAGACTTGAACTAGATATGGCCGTGTTTGTTCGAAGCACAGTTTTTTTGTTATGAGCAAGCTCACTGTTCGGAACACATAGGAAACAGTAGAGTAGAAGAGTGCTCTTTTCTCAAAAGCAGAGTGTGTTTCTTGGAAGGCGAGCTAGTGTTTGTTTCCCAGTACTAAATGGAGTTGAGTCACATGCAGTTTTTTGTCCTACGAGCAAGAGTTGTTTTCTGGTAAGACGAGTCACTATTGTGTTCCAATTGCCATACACAGTGCAAATAGCACTCGCGTCTGTTCCCAGCAAGTACAGTGTATTGGACTGAATAGGAGCTACTGTTCTTGTCAGTTTCCTAAGAAGAGTTTAACGAGATATGGCCCGTTGTGTAGGAAGCACAGTTCTTTTGTTCTGAGCAAGCTCACTGTTTGGACCCCATATGAAACACAGTAGAGTAGAAGAGTGCTCTTTTCTCTAAAGCAGAGTGTTTTTCTTGTAAGGTGAGCTCGCGTTTGTTTCGCAGTCCTAAATGGAGTTGAGTCACATGCAGTTTTTGGTCCTACGAGCAAGAGTTGTTTTCTGGTAAGAAGAGTCACTATTGCGCTCCAAATGCCATACTCAGTGCAAATAGTACTCGCGTCTGTTCCCTTCAAGTACAGTGTATTGGACGGATTAGGAGCTACTGTTCTTGTCAGTTTCCTTAGCAGAGTTGAACTAGATATGGCCGTGTGTGTAGGAAGCACAGTTCTTTTGTTCTGAGCAAGCTCACTGTTCTGGCCCTATAGGAAACACAGTAGAGTAGAAGAGTGCTCTTTTCTTAAAAGCAGATTGTGTTTCTTGTAAGGCGAGCTACCGTTAGTTTCCCAGTCCTAAATGGAGTTGAATCACATGCAGTTTCTGGTCCACGAGCAAGAGTTGTTTTCTGGTAAGAAGAGTCACTATTGCGCTGCCATTGCCATACACAGGACAAATAGCACTGGCGTCTGTTCCCAGCAAGTACAGTGTATTGGACTGAAGAGGATCTACTGTTCTTGTAAGGTTCCTAAGCAGACTTGAAGTATATATGGCCGTTTGTGTAGGAAGCAGAGTTTTTTTGTTCTGAGCAAGCTCACTTTTCGGAACACATAGGAAACACAGTAGAGTAGAAGAGTGCTCTTTTCTCAAAAGCAGAGTGTGTTTCTTAAAAGTCGAGCTAGCGTTTGTTTCCCAGTCCTAAATGGAGTTTAGTCACATGCAGTTTTTTGTTCTACGAGCAAGAGTTGTTTTCTGGTAAGACAAGTCATTATTGGGCTCCAATTGCCATACAGAGTGCAAATAGCACTGGCGTATGTTCCCAGCAAGTACAGTGTATTGGACTGAGGAGGAGCTACTGTTCTTGTCAGTTTACTAAGCAGAGTTGAACTAGATATGATCCATGTGTGTAGGAAGCACAGTTCTTTGGTTCTGAGCAAGCTCACTGTTTGTACCCCATAAGAAACACAGTAGAGTAGAAGAGTGCTCTTTTCTCAAAAGCAGAGTGTGTTTCATGTAAGGCGAGCTAGCATTTGTTTCTCAGTCCTAAATGGAGTTGAATCACATGCAGTTTCTCGTCCTACGAGCAAGAGTTGTTTTCTGGTAAGGAAAGTCACTATTGCGCTCCCTTTGCCATACACAGTGCAAATAGCACTCGCGTCTGTTCCCAGCAAGTACAGTGTATCGGACTGAAGAGGAGCTACTCTTCTTGTCAGGTTCCTAAGCAGAGTTGAACTAGATATGGCCCGTGTGTGTAGGAAGCACAGTTCTTTTGTTCTGAGCAAGCTCACTGTTCGTACACATAGGAAACACAGTAGAGTAGAAGAGTGCTCTTTTCTCAAAAGCAGAGTGTGTTTCATGGAAGGCAAGCTAGCATTTGTTTCTCAGTCCTAAATGGAGTTGAATCATATGCAGTTTCTGGTCCTATGAGCAAGAGATGTTTTCTGGTAAGGAAAGTCACTATTGTGCTCCCATTGCCATCCACAGTGCAAATAGCACAGGCGTATGTTCCCAGCAAGTACAGTGTATTGGACTGAGGAGGAGCTACTGTTCCTGTCAGTTTCCTAAGCAGAGTTGAACTAGATATGGCCCGTGTGTGTAGGAAGCACAGTTTTTTTTTCTGATCAAGCTCACTGTTCTGGCCCTATAGGAAACACAGTAGAGTAGAAGAGTGCTCTTTTCTCTAAAGCAGAGTGTGTTTCTTGTAAGGCGAGCTATCGTTTGTTTCCCAGTCTTAAATGGAGTTGAATCACATGCAGTTTCTGGACCTACGAGCAAGAGTTGTTTTCTGGTAAGGAAAGTCACTATTGCGCTCCCATTGCCATACACAGCGCAAGTAGCACTTCCGTCTGTTCCCAGCAAGTACAGTGTATCGGACTGAAGAGGAGCTACTTTTCTTGTCAGTTTCCTAAGCAGAGTTGAAGTAGATATGGCCAGTGTGTGTAGGAAGCACAGTTCTTATGTTCTGAGTAAGCTCACTGTTCTGGCCCTATAGGAAACACAGTAGAGTAGAAGAGTGCTCTTTTCTCAAAAGCAGAGTGTGTTTCTTGTAAGGCGAGCTAGCGTTTGTTTCCTAGTCCTAAATGGAGTTGAATCCCATGCAGTTTCAGGTCCTACGAACAAGAGTTCTTTTCTGGTAAGGAAAGTCACATTGCGCTCCCATTGCCATACTCAGTGCAAATAGCACTCGTGTCTGTTCCCAGCAAGTACAGTGTATTGGACTGGATAGGTTCTACTGTTCTTGTCAGTTTCCTAAGCAGAGTTGAACTAGATATGATCCGTGTTTGTAGGAAGCACAGTTTTTTTGTTCTTTGCAAGCTCACTGTTTGGACCCCATAGGAAACACAGTAGAGCAGAAGAGTGCTCTTTTCTCAAAAGCAGAGTGTGTTTCTTGGACGTCGAGCTAGCATTTGTTTCCCAGTCCTAAATGGAGTTGAGTCACATGCAGTTTTTTGTCCTATGAGCAAGAGTTGTTTTCTGGTAAGACAAGTCACTATTGGGCTCCAATTGCCATACACAGTGCAAATAGCACTCGCGTCTGTTCCCTGCAAGTACAGTGTATTGGACTGAAGAGGATCTACTGTTCTTGTCAGTTTCCTAAGCAGAGTTGAACTGGATATGGACCGTGTGTGTAGGAAGCACAGTTCTTTTGTTCTGAGCAAGCTCACTGTTCAGACCCCATAGGAAGCACAGTAGAATAGAAGAGTGCTCTTTTCTCAAAAGCAGAGTGTGTTTCATGTAAGACGAGCTAGCATTTGTTTTCCAGTCCTAAATAGAGTTGAATCACATGCAGTTTCTGGTCCTACGAGCAAGAGTTGTTTTCTGGTAAGGAAAGTCACTATTGCGCTCCCATTGCCATACACAGTGCAAATAGCACTCGCGTCTGTTCCCAGCAAGTACATTGTATCAGACTGAAGAGGAGCTACTGTTCTTGTCAGTTTTCTAAGCAGAGTGGAACTAGTTATGGCCCGTGTGTAGGAAGAACAGCTCTTTTGTTCTGAACAAGCTCACTGTTCTGGCCCTATAGGAAACACAGTAGAGTAGAAGAGTGCTCTTTTCTCTAAAGCAGAGTGTGTTTCTCGTAAGGCGAGCTAGCGTTTGTTTCTCAGTCCTAAATGGAGTTGAATCACATGCAGTTTCTAGTCCTACGAGCAAGAGTTGTTTTATGGTAAGAAGAGTCACATTTGCGCTGCCATTGCCATACACAGGACAAATAGCACTGGCGTCTGTTCCCAGCAAGTACAGTGTATTGGACTGAAGAGGATCTACTGTTCTTGTCAGGTTCCTAAGCAGAATTGAACTAGATATGGCCGTGTGTGTAGGAAGCACAGTTCTTTTGTTCTGAGCAAGTTCAGTGTTCGGACTCCATAGGAAACACAGTAGAGTAGAAGAGTGCTCTTTTCTCAAAAGCAGAGTGTGTTTCTTGTAAGGCGAGCTAGCGTTTGTTTCCCAGTCCTATATGGATTTGAGTAACATGCAGTTTTTTGTCCTACGAGCAAGAGTTGTTTTCTGGTAAGACGAGTCACTATTGTGCTCTAATTGCCATACACAGTGCAAATAGCACTCGCGTCTCTTCCCCGCAAGTACAGTGTATTGGACTGAAAAGGAGCTACTGTTCTTGTCAGTTTCCTAAGCAGAGTTGAACTAGATATGGCCCTTGTGTGTAGGAGGCACAGTTCTTTTGTTCTGAGCAAGCTCACTGTTTGGACCCCATAGGAAACACAGTAGAGTAGATGAGTGCTCTTTTCTCAAAAGCAGAGTGTGTTTCATGTAAGGCGAGCTAGCATTTGTTTCCCAGACCTAAATGGCGTTGAATCACATGCAGTTTCTGGTCCTATGAGCAAGAGTTTTTTTATGGTAAGGAAAGTCACTATTGTGCTCCCATTGCCCTACACAAGGCAAATAGCACTCGCGTCTTTTCCCAGCAAGTACCGTGTATTGGACTGAATAGGAGCTTCTGTTCTTGTCAGTTTACTAAACAGAGTTGAACTAGATATGGCCGTGTGTGTAGGAAGCACAGTTCTTTTGTTCTGAGCAAGCTCACTGTTTGGACCCCATAGGAAACACAGTAGAGTAGAAGAGTGCTCTTTTCTCTAAAGCAGAGTGTATTTCTTGTAAGGCGTGCTAGCGTTTGTTTCGCAGTCCTAAATGGAGTTGTATCCCATGCAGTTTATGGTACTACGAACAAGAGTTGTTTTATGGTATGAAGAGTCACTATTGCACTGCCATTGCCATACACAGGACAAAGAGCACTGGCATCTGTTCGCAGCAAGTACAGTGTATTGGGCTGAAGAGGATCTATTGTTCTTATCAGGTTCCTAAGCAGACTTGAACTAGATATGGCCGTGTGTGTAGGAAGCACAGTTTTTTTTCTGAGCAAGCTCACTGTTCGAACACCATAGGAAACACAGTAGAGTAGAAGAGTGCTTTTTTATCAAAAGCAGAGTGTGTTTCTTTTAAGGCGAGCTAGCGTTTGTTTCCCATTCCTAAATGGAGTGGAATCACATGCAGTTTGTTTTCCTACGAGCAAGAGTTGTTTTCTGGTAAGGAAAGTCACTATTGTGCTCCCATTGCCATACACAGTGCAAATAGCCCTCCCATCTGTTCCCAGCAAGTACAGTGTATTGGACTGAAGAGGCGCTACTGTTCTTCTCAGATTCCTAAGCAGAGTTGAACTAGATATGGCCCGTGTGTGTAGGAAGCACAGTTCTTTTTTTCTGAGCAAGCTCACTGTTTGGACCCCATAGGAAACACAGTAGAGTAGAAGAGTGCTCTTTTCTCAAAAGCAGAGTGTGTTTCATGTAAGGCGAGCTCGCGTTTGTTTCCCAGTCCTAAATGGAGTTGAGTCACATGCAGTTTTTTGTCCTACGAGCAAGAGTTGTTTTCTGGTAAGAAGAGACACTGTTTCGCTCCAAATGCCATATACAGTGCAAATAGCACTCGCGTCTGTTCCCAGCAAGTACAGTGTATCGTACTGAATAGGAGCTACTGTTCTTGTCAGTTTCCTAAGCAGACTTGAACTAGATATGGCCGTGTGTGTAGGAAGCAGAGTTTTTTTGTTCTGAGCAAGCTCACTGTTCAGAACACATAGGAAACACAGTAGAGTAGAAGAGTGCTCTTTTCTCAAAAGCAGAGTGTGTTTTTGGACGGCGAGCTAGCGTTTGTTTCCCAGTCCTAAATGGAGTTGAGTCACATGCAGTTTTTTGTCCTACGAGCAAGAGTTGTTTTCTGGTAAGACGAGTCACTATTGTGCTCCAATTGCCATACACAGTGCAAAAAGAACTCGCGTCGGTTCCAAGCAATTACAGTGTATTGGACTGAATAGGAGCTACTGTTCTTGTCAGTTTCCTAAGCAGAGTTGAACTAAATATGGCCGTGTGTGTAGGAAGCACAGTTCTTTTGTTCTGAGCAAGCTAACTGTTCTGGCCCTATAGAAAGCACAGTAGAGTAGAAGAGTGCTCTTTTCTCAAAAGCAGATTGTGTTTCTTGTAAGGCGAGCCAGCGTTTGTTTCCCAGTCCTATATGGAGTTGAATCACATGCAGTTTCTGGACCTACGAGCAAGAGTTGTTTTCTGGTAAGGAAAGTCACTATTGTGCTCCCATTGCCATACACAGTGCAAATAGCACTCACGTCTGTTCCCAGCAAGTACAGTGTATCGAACTGAAGAGGAGCTACTGTTCTTGTCAGTTTCCTAAGCAGAGTTGAATGAGATATGTCCCGCGTGTGTAGGAAGCACAGTTCTTTTGTTCTGAGCAAGCTCACTGTTTGGACCCCATAGGAAACACAGTAGAGTAGAAGAGTGCTCTTTTCTTAAAAGCAGAGTGTGTTTCTTGTAGGGCGAGCTAGCGTTTGTTTCCCAGACCTAAATGGAGTTGAATCACTTGCAGTTTCTGGTCCTGCAAGCAAGAGTTGTTTTCTGGTAAGAAGAGTCACTATTGCGCTGCCATTGCCATACACAGGACAAATAACACTGGCGTCTTTTCCCAGCAAGTACAGTGTATTGGATATAAGAGGATCTACTGTTCTTGTCAGGTTCCTAAGCAGACTTGAACTAGATATGGCCGTGTGTGTAGGAAGCACAGTTTTTTTGTTCTGTGCAAGCTCACTGTTCGGAACCCATAGGAAACACAGTAGAGTAGGCGAGTGGTCTTTTCTCAAAAGCAGAGTGTGTTTCTTGTAAGGCGAGCTCGCGTTTGTTTCCCAGTCCTAAATGGAGTTGAGTCACATGCAGTTTTTTGTCCTACGTGCAAGAGTTGTTTTCTGGTAAGACGAGTCACTATTGTGCTCCAATAGCCATGCACAGTGCAAATAGCAGTCCCGTCTGTTCCCAGGAAGTACAGTGTATTGGACTGAATAGGAGCTACTGTTCTTGTCAGTTTCCTAAGCAGAGTTGAACCAGATATGGCCCGAGTGTAGGAAGCACAGTTCTTTTATTCTGAGCAAGCTCACTGTTCTGGCCCTATAGGAAACACAGTAGAGTAGAAGAGTGCTCTTTTCTCTACAGCAGAGTGTGTTTCTTGTAAGGCGAGCTAGCGTTTGTTTCCCAGTCCTAAATGGAGTTGAATCACATGCAGTTTCTGGTCCTACGAGCAAGAGTTGTTTTATGGTAAGAAGAGTCACTATTGCGCTGCCATTGCCATACACAGGACAAATAGCACTGTTGTCTGTTCCCAGCAGTACAGTGTATTGGACTGAAGAGGGTCTACTGTTCTTGTCAGGTTCCTAAGCAGAATTTAACTAGATATGGCCGTGTGTGTAGGAAGCACAGTTCTTTTGTTCTGAGCAAGTTCAATGTTCGGACCTCCTAGGAAACACAATAGAGTAGAAGAGTGCTTTTTTCTCTAAATCAGAGTGTGTTTCTTGTAAGGCGAGTTAGTGTTTGTTTCCCAGTCCTAAGTGGAGTTGTATCAATGCAGTTTCTGGTCCTACGAGCAAGAGTTGTTTTCTGGTAAGAAGAGTCACTATTGTGCTCCCATTGTCATACACAGGGCAAATAGCACACGCGTCTGTTCCCAGCATGTACAGTGTATTGGACTGAAGAGGATCTACTGTTCTTGTCAGGTTCCTAAGCAGAGTTGAACTAGATATGGCCGTGTGTGTAGGAAGCACAGTTCTTTTGTTCTGAGCAAGCTCACTTTTCTGGCCCTATAGGAAACACAGTAGAGTAGTAGAGTGCTCTTTTCTCAAAAGCAGATTGTGTTTCTTGTAAGGTCTCTAGCGTTTGTTTCCCAGTCCTAAATGGAGTTGAATCACATGCAGTTTCTGGTCCTACGAGCAAGAGTTGTTTTCTGGTAAGAAGAGTCTCTGTTGCGCTCCAAATGTCATATACAGTGCAAATAGCACTCGCGTCTGTTCCCAGCAAGTACAGTGTATCAGACTGAGTAGGAGCTACTGTTCTTGTCAGTTTCCTAAGCAGACTTGAACTGCATATGGCCGTGTGTGTAGGAAGCACAGTTTTTTTGTTCTGAGCAAGCTCACTGTTCGGAACACATAAGAAACACAGTAGAGTAGAAGAGTGCTCTTTTCTCAAAAGCAGAGTGTGTTTTTGGAAGGCGAGCTAGCGTTTCTTTCCCAGTCCTAAATGGAGTTGAGTCACATGCAGTTTTTTGTCCTACGAGCAAGAGTTGTTTTCTGGTAAGACCAGTCACTATTGTGCTCCAATTGCCATACACAGTGCAAATAGCACTCGCGTCTGTTCCGAGCAAGTACAGTGTATTGGACTGAAGAGGAGCTACTGTTCTTGTCAGTTTCCTAAGCAGAGTTGAACTAGATATGGTCCGTGTATGTAGGAAGCACAGTTCTTTTTTTCTGAGCAAGCTCACTGTTTGGACCCCATAGGAAACACAGTAGAGTAGAAGAGTGCTCTTTTCTCAAAAGCAGAGTGTGTTTCATGTAAGGCGAGCTCGCGTTTGTTTCCCAGTCCTAAATGGAGTTGAGTCACATGCAGTTTTTTGTCCTACGAGCAAGAGTTGTTTTCTGGTAAGAAGAGTCACTGTTGCGCTCCAAATGCCATATACAGTGCAAATAGCACTCGCGTCTGTTCCCAGCAAGTACAGTGTATCGTACTGAATAGGAGCTACTGTTCTTGTCAATTTCCTAAGCAGACTTGAACTAGATATGGCCGTGTGTGTAGGAAGCAGAGTTTTTTTGTTCTGAGCAAGCTCACTGTTCAGAACACATAGGAAACACAGTAGAGTAGAAGAGTGCTCTTTTCTCAAAAGCAGAGTGTGTTTTTGGACGGCGAGCTAGCGTTTGTTTCCCAGTCCTAAATGGAGTTGAGTCACATGCAGTTTTTTGTCCTACGAGCAAGAGTTGTTTTCTGGTAAGACGAGTCACTATTGTGCTCCAATTGCCATACACAGTGCAAAAAGAACTCGCGTCGGTTCCAAGCAATTACAGTGTATTGGACTGAATAGGAGCTACTGTTCTTGTCAGTTTCCTAAGCAGAGTTGAACTAAATATGGCCGTGTGTGTAGGAAGCACAGTTCTTTTGTTCTGAGCAAGCTCACTGTTCTGGCCCTATAGAAAGCACAGTAGAGTAGAAGAGTGCTCTTTTCTCAAAAGCAGATTGTGTTTCTTGTAAGGCGAGCCAGCGTTTGTTTCCCAGTCCTATATGGAGTTGAATCACATGCAGTTTCTGGACCTACGAGCAAGAGTTGTTTTCTGGTAAGAAAAGTCACTATTGTGCTCCCATTGCCATACACAGTGCAAATAGCACTCACGTCTGTTCCCAGCAAGTACAGTGTATCGAACTGAAGAGGAGCTACTGTTCTTGTCAGTTTCCTAAGCAGAGTTGAATGAGATATGTCCCGCGTGTGTAGGAAGCACAGTTCTTTTGTTCTGAGCAAGCTCACTGTTTGGACCCCATAGGAAACACAGTAGAGTAGAAGAGTGCTCTTTTCTTAAAAGCAGAGTGTGTTTCTTGTAGGGCAAGCTAGCGTTTGTTTCCCAGTCCTAAATGGAGTTGAATCACATGCAGTTTCTAGCCCTGTAAGCAAGAGTTGTTTTCTGGTAAGAGGAGTCACTATTACGCTGCCATTGCCATACACAGGACAAATAACCCTTGCGTCTTTTCCCAGCAAGTACTGTGTATTGGATGGAAGAGTATCTACTGTTCTTGTCAGGGTCCTAAGCAGACTTGAACTAGATATGGCCGTGTGTGTAGGAAGCACAGTTTTTTGGTTCTGAGCAAGCTCACTGTTCGGAACCCATAGGAAACACAGTAGAGTAGAAGAGTGCTCTTTTCTCAAAAGCCGAGTGTGTTTCTTGGAAGGCGAGCTAGCGTTTGTTTCCCAGTCCTAAATGGAGTTGAGTCACATGCAGTTTTTTGTCCTATGAGCAAGAGTTGTTTTCTGGTAAGACGAGTCACTATTGTGCTCCAATAGCCATACACAGTGCAAATAGCACTCCCGTGTGTTCCCAGGAAGTACAGTGTATCGGACTGAAGAGGAGCTACTGTTCTTGTCAGTTTCCTAAGCAGAGTTGAATTAGATATGGCCCGAGTGTAGGAAGCACAGTTTTTTTCTTCTGAGCAAGCTCACTGTTCTGGCCCTATAGGAAACACAGTAGAGTAGAAGAGTGCTCTTTTTCTAAAGCAGAGTGTGTTTCTTGTAAGGCGAGCTAGAGTTTGTTTCCCAGTCCTAAATGGAGTGTAATCACATGCAGTTTCTGGTCCTACGAGCCAGAGTTGTTTTATGGTAAGAAGAGTCACTATTGCGCTGCCATTGCCATACACAGGACAAATAGCACTGTTGTCTGTTCCCAGCAGTACAGTGTATTGGACTGAAGAGGATCTACTGTTCTTGTCAGGTTCCTAAGCAGAATTGAACTAGATATGGCCGTGTGTGTAGGAAGCACAGTTCTTTTGTTCTGAGCAAGTTCACTGTTCGGACCTCCTAGGAAACACAATAGAGTAGAAGAGTGCTTTTTTCTCTAAATCAGAGTGTGTTTCTTGTAAGGCGAGTTAGTGTTTGTTTCCCAGTCCTAAGTGGAGTTGTATCACATGCAGTTTCTGGTCCTACCAGCAAGAGTTGTTTTCTGGTAAGAAGAGTCACTATTGTGCTCCCATTGTCATACCCAGGGCAAATAACACACGCGTCTGTTCATAGCATGTACAGTGTATTGGACTGAAGAGGATCTACTGTTCTTGTCAGGTTCCTAAGCAGAGTTGAACTAGATATGGCCGTGTGTGTAGGAAGCACAGTTCTTTTTTTCTGAGCAAGCTCACTGTTTGGACCCCATAGGAAACACAGTAGAGTAGAAGAGTGCTCTTTTCTCAAAAGCAGAGTGTGTTTCATGTAAGGCGAGCTCGCGTTTGTTTCCCAGTCCTAAATGGAGTTGAGTCACATGCAGTTTTTTGTCCTACGAGCAAGAGTTGTTTTCTGGTAAGAAGAGTCACTGTTGCGCTCCAAATGCCATATACAGTGCAAATAGCACTCGCGTCTGTTCCCAGCAAGTACAGTGTATCGTACTGAATAGGAGCTACTGTTTTGTCAGTTTCCTAAGCAGACTTGAACTAGATATGGCCGTGTGTGTAGGAAGCAGAGTTTTTTTGTTCTGAGCAAGCTCACTGTTCAGAACACATAGGAAACACAGTAGAGTAGAAGAGTGCTCTTTTCTTAAAAGCAGAGTGTGTTTTTGGACGGCGAGCTAGCGTTTGTTTCCCAGTCCTAAATGGAGTTGAGTCACATGCAGTTTTTTGTCCTATGAGCAAGAGTTGTTTTCTGGTAAGACGAGTCACTATTGTGCTCCAATTGCAATACACAGTGCAAAAACAACTCGCGTCTGTTCCCAGCAATTACAGTGTATTGGACTGAATAGGAGCTACTGTTCTTGTCAGTTTCCTAAGCAGAGTTGAACTAAATATGGCCGTGTGTGTAGGAAGCACAGTTCTTTTGTTCTGACCAAGCTCACTGTTCTGGCCCTATAGAAAACACAGTAGAGTAGAAGAGTGCTCTTTTCTCAAAAGCAGAGTGTGTTTCATGTAAGGCGAGCTAGCGTTTGTTTCCCAGTCCTAAATGGAGTGGAATCAGATGCAGTTTCTGGTCCTATGAGCAAGAGTTGTTTTCTGGTAAGGAAAGTCACTATTGCGCTCCCATTGCCATACACAGTGCAAATAGCACTCCCGTTTGTTCCCAGAAAGTACAGTGTATCGGACTGAATAGGAGCTACTGTTCTTGTCAATTTCCTAAGCAGAGTTGATCGAGATATATCCGGCGTGTGTAGGAAGCACAGTTCTTTTGTTATGAGCAAGCTCACTGTTTGGACCCCATAGGAAACACAGTAGAGTAGAAGAGTGCTCTTTTCTCAAAAGCAGAGTGTGTTTCTTGTAAGGCGAGCTAGCGTTTGTTTCCCAGTCCTAAATGGAGTTGAATCACATGGAGTTTCTGGTCCTACAAGCAAGAGATGTTTTCTGGTAAGAACAGTCACTATTGCGCTGCCATTGCCATACACAGAACAAATAGCACTGGCGTCTTTTCCCAGCAAGTACAGTGTATTGGACGAAAGAGGATCTACTGTTCTTGTCAGGTTCCTAATCAGACTTGAAATAGATATGGCCGTGTGTGTAGGAAGCACAGTTTTTTTGTTCTGAGCAAGCTCACTGTTCGGACCCCATAGGGAACACAGTAGAGTAGAAGAGTGCTCCTTTCTCTAAAGCAGAGTGTGTTTCTTGTAAGGCGAGCTAGTGTTTGTTTCCCAGTACTAAATGGAGTTGAGTCACATGCAGTTTTTTGTCCTACGAGCAAGAGTTGTTTTCTGGTAAGACGAGTCACTATTGTGTTCCAATTGCCATACACAGTGCAAATAGCACTCGCGTCTGTTCCCAGCAAGTACAGTGTATTGGACTGAATAGGAGCTACTGTTCTTGTCAGTTTCCTAAGAAGAGTTTAACGAGATATGGCCCGTGTGTGTAGGAAGCACAGTTCTTTTGTTCTGAGCAAGCTCACTGTTTGGACCCCATAGGAAACACAGTAGAGTAGAAGAGTGCTCTTTTCTCTAAAGCAGATTGTTTTTCTTGTAAGGTGAGCTCGCGTTTGTTTCCCAGTCCTAAATGGAGTTGAGTCACATGCAGTTTTTGGTCCTACGAGCAAGAGTTGTTTTCTGGTAAGAAGAGTCACTATTACGCTCCAAATGTCATACACAGTGCAAATAGTACTCGCGTCTGTTCCCTTCAAGTACAGTGTATTGGACGGATTAGGGGCTACTGTTCTTGTCAGTTTCCTCAGCATACTTGAACTAGATATGGCCGTGTGTGTAGGAAGCACAGTTCTTTTGTTCTGAGCAAGCTCACTGTTCTGGCCCTATAGGAAACACAGTAGAGTAGAAGAGTGCTCTTTTCTCAAAAGCAGATTGTGTTTCTTGTAAGGCGAGCTACCGTTAGTTTCCCAGTCCTAAATGGAGTTGAGTCACATGCAGTTTCTGGTCCTACGACCAAGAGTTGTTTTCTGGTAAGGAAAGTCACTATTGTGCTCCCATTGCCATACACAGTGCAAATAGCACTCACGTCTGTTCCCAGCAAGTACAGAGTATCCCACTGAAGAGGAGCTACTGTTCTTGTCAGTTTCCTAAGCAGAGTTGAACGAGATATGTCCCGCGTGTTTAGGAAGCACAGTTCTTTTGTTCTGAGCAAGCTCACTGTTTGGACCCCATAGGAAATACAGTAGAGTAGAAGAGTGCTCTTTTCTCAAAAGCAGAGTGTGTTTCTTGTAGGGCGAGCTAGCGTTTGTTTCCCAGTCCTAAATGGAGTTGAATCACATGCAGTTTCTGGTCCACGAGCAAGAGTTGTTTTCTGGTAAGAAGAGTCACTATTTCGCTGCCATTGCCATACACAGGACAAATAGCACTGGCGTCTGTTCCCAGCAAGTACAGTGTATTGGACTGAAGAGGATCTACTGTTCTTGTCAGGTTCCTAAGCAGACTTGAAGTATATATGGCCGTGTGTGCAGGAAGCACAGTTTTTTTGTTCTGAGCAAGATCACTTTTCGGAACACATAGGAAACACAGTAGAGTAGAAGAGTGCTCTTTTCTCAAAAGCAGAGTGTGTTTCTTAAAAGTCGAGCTAGCGTTTGTTTCCCAGTCCTAAATGGAGTTTAGTCACATGCAGTTTTTTGTCCTACGAGCAAGAGTTGTTTTCTGGTAAGACAAGTCATTATTGGGCTCCAATTGCCATACACAGTGCAAATAGCACTCGCGTCTGTTCGCCGCAAGTACATTGTATTGGACTGAATAGGAGCTACTGTTCTTGTCAGTTTACTAAGCAGAGTTGAACTAGATATGATCCGTGTGTGTAGGAAGCACAGTTCTTTGGTTCTGAGCAAGCTCACTGTTTGGACCCCATAAGAAACACAGTAGAGTAGAAGAGTGCTCTTTTCTCAAAAGCAGAGTGTGTTTCATGTAAGGCGAGCTAGCATTTGTTTCTCAGTCCTAAATGGAGTTGAATCACATGCAGTTTCTGGTCCTACGAGCAAGAGTTGTTTTCTGGTAAGGAAAGTCACTATTGCGCTCCCTTTGCCATACACTGTGCAAATAGCACTGGCGTCTGTTCCCAGCAAGTACAGTGTATCGGACTGAACAGGAGCTACTGTTCTTGTCAGGTTCCTAAGCAGAGTTGAACTAGATATGGCCCGTGTGTGTAGGAAGCACAGTTCTTTTGTTCTGAGCAAGCTCACTGTTCGTACCCATAGGAAACACAGTAGAGTAGAAGAGTGCTCTTTTCTCAAAAGCAGAGTGTGTTTCATGGAAGGCAAGCTAGCATTTGTTTCTCAGTCCTAAATGGAGTTGAATCATATGCAGTTTCTGGTCCTACGAGCAAGAGTTGTTTTCTGGTAAGGAAAGTCACTATTGTGCTCCCATTGCCATCCACAGTGCAAATAGCACTGGCGTATGTTCCCAGCAAGTACAGTGTATTGGACTGAGGAGGAGCTACTGTTCCTGTTCAGTTTCCTAAGCAGAGTTGAACTAGATATGGCCCGTGTGTGTAGGAAGCACAGTTTTTTTTTCTGAGCAAGCTCACTGTTCTGGCCCTATAGGAAACACAGTAGAGTAGAAGAGTGCTCTTTTCTCTAAAGCAGAGTGTGTTTCTTGTAAGGCGAGCTATCGTTTGTTTCCCAGTCCTAAATAAAGTTGAATCACATGCAGTTTCAGGTCCTACAAGCAAGAGTTGTTTTATGGTAAGAAGAGTCACTATTGTGCTCCCATTGCCATATACAGGACAAAGAGCACTGGCGTCTGTTCCCAGCAAGTACAGTGTATTGTACTGAAGAGGATCTACTGTTCTTTCAGGTTCCTAAGCAGAATTGAACTAGATATTGCCGTGTGTGTAGGAAGCACAGTTCTTTTGTTCTGAGCAAGCTCACTGTTCGGACCCTATAGGAAACACAGTAGAGTAGAAGAGTGTGCTTTTCTCAAAAGCAGAGTGTGTTTCTTGTAAGGCGAGCTAGCGTTTGTTTCCAAGTCCTAAATGGAGTTGAATCACATGCAGTTTCTGGTCCTATGAGCAAAAGTTGTTTTCTGGTAAGGAAAGTCACTATTGAGCTCCCATTGCCATACACAGTGCAAGTAGCACTTCCGTCTGTTCCCAGCAAGTACAGTGTATCGGACTGAAGAGGAGCTACTTTTCTTGTCAGTTTCCTAAGCAGAGTTGAAGTAGATATGGCCCGTGTGTGTAGGAAGCACAGTTCTTATGTTCTGAGTAAGCTCACTGTTCTGGCCCTATAGGAAACACAGTAGAGTAGAAGAGTGCTCTTTTCTCAAAAGCAGAGTGTGTTTCTTGTAAGGCGAGCTAGCGTTTGTTTCCTAGTCCTAAATGGAGTTGAATCCCATGCAGTTTCAGGTCCTACGAACAAGAGTTCTTTTCTGGTAAGGAAAGTCACATTGCGCTCCCATGCCATACTCAGTGCAAATATCACTCGTGTCTGTTCCCAGCAAGTACAGTGTATTGGACTGGATAGGTTCTACTGTTCTTGTCAGTTTCCTAAGCAGAGTTGAACTAGATATGATCCGTGTTTGTAGGAAGCACAGTTCTTTTGTTCTTTGCAAGCTCACTGTTTGGACTCCATAGGAAACACAGTAGAGCAGAAGAGTGCTCTTTTCTCTAAAGCAGAGTGTGTTACTTGTAAGGCGAGCTAGCGTTTGTTTCGCAGTCCTAAATGGAGTTGAATCCCATGCAGTTTCTGGTATACGAGCAAGAGTTGTTTTCTGGTAAAAAGAGTCACTATTGTGCTGCCATTGCCATACACAGGACAAATAGCACTGGCGTCTGTTCGCAGCAAGTACAGTGTATTGGACTGAAGAGGATCTACTGTTCTTGTCAGGTTCCTAAGCAGAATTGAACTAGATATGGCCGTGTGTGTAGGAAGCACAGTTTTTTTGTTCTGAGCAAGTTCAGTGTTTGGTCTCCATAGGAAACACAGTAGAGTAGAAGAGTGCTCTTTTCTCAAAAGCAGAGTGTGTTTCTTGTAAGGCGAGCTAGCGTTTGTTTCCCAGTCCTATATGGAGTTGAGTAACATGCAGTTTTTTGTCCTACGAGCAAGAGTTGTTTTCTGGGAAGACGAGTCACTATTGTGCTCTAATTGCCATACACAGTGCAAATAGCACTCGCGTCTCTTCCCCGCAAGTACAGTGTATTGGACTGAAAAGGAGCTACTGTTCTTGTCAGTTTCCTAAGCAGAGTTGAACTAGATATGGCCCTTGTGTGTAGGAAGCACAGCTCTTTTGTTCTGAGCAAGCTCACTGTTCGGACCCCATAGGAAACACAGTAGAGTAGAAGAGTGCTCTTTTCTCAAAAGCAGAGTGTGTTTCATGTAAGGCAAGCTAGCATTTGTTTCCCAGACCTAAATGGAGTTGAATCACATGCAGTTTCTGGTCCTATGAGCCAGAGTTTTTTTATGGTAAGGAAAGTCACTATTGTGCTCCCATTACCCTACACAAGGCAAATAGCACTTGCGTCTTTTCCCAGCAAGTACAGTGTATTGGACTGAATAGGAGCTACTGTTCTTGTCAGTTTACTAAACAGAGTTGAACTAGATATGGCCGTGTGTGTAGGAAGCACAGTTCTTTTGTTCTGAGCAAGCTCACTGTTTGGACCCCATAGGAAACACAGTAGAGTAGAAGAGTGCTCTTTTCTCTAAAGCAGAGTGTGTTTCTTGTAAGGCGAGCTACCGTTTGTTTCCCAGTCCTAAATGGAGTGGAATCACATGCAGTTTCTGGTCCTACGAGCAAGAGTTGTTTTCTGGTAAATCAAGTCACTATTTTGCTCCCATTGCCATAAACAGTGCAAATATCCCTCGCGTCTGTTCCCATCAAGTACAGTGTATTGGACTGAAGAGGAGCTACTGTTCTTCTCAGTTTCCAAAGCAGAGTTGAACTAGATATGGCCCGTGTTTAGGAAGCACAGTTCTTTTTTTCTGAGCAAGCTCACTGTTCTGGCCCTATAGGAAACACAGTAGAGTAGAAGAGTGCTCTTTTCTCAAAAGCAGAGTGTGTTTCTTGTAAAGCGAGTTAGAGTTGGTTTCCCAGTCCTAAATGGAGTTGAATCACATGCAGTTTCTGGTACTACGAGCAAGAGTTGTTTTCTGGTAAGAAGAGTCACTATTGCGCTGCCATTGCCATACACAGGACAAATAGCACTGGAGTCTGTTCCCAGCAAGAACAGTGTATTGGACTGAAGAGGATCTACTGTTCTTGTCAGGTTCCTAAGCAGAGTTGAACTAGATATGGCCCGTGTGTAGGAAGCACAGTTCTTTTGTTCTGAGCAAGCTCACTGTTCTGGCCCTATAGGAAACACAGTAAACTAGAAGAGTGCTCTTTTCTCTAAAGCAGAGTGTGTTTCTTGTAAGGTGAGCTAGCTTTTGTTTCCCAGTCCTAAATGGAGTTGAAACACTTGCAGTTTCTGGTCCTATGAGCAAGAGTTGTTTTATGGTAAGAAGAGTCACTATTGCGCTGCATTTGCCATACACAGGACAAATAGCACTGGCGTCTGTTCCCTGCAAGTACAGTATATTGGACTGAAGAGGATCTACTGTTCTTGTCAGGTACCTAAACAGAATTGAACTAGATATGGTCGTGTGTACGAAGCACAGTTCTTTTGTTCTGAGCAAGCTCACTGTTCGGACCCCATAGGGAGCACAGTAGAGTAGAAGAGTGCTCTTTTCTCAAAAGCAGAGTGTGTTTCTTGTAAGGCGAGCCTACGTTTGTTTCCAGTCCTAAATGGAGTGGAATCACATGCAGTTTCTGGTCCTACGAGCAAGAGTTGTTTTCTGGTAAGGAAAGTCACTATTGCGCTCCCATTGTCATACACAGTGCAAATAGCACATGCGTCTTTTCCCAGCAAGTACAGTGTATTGGACTGAAGAGGATCTACTGTTCTTGTCAGGTTCCTAAGCAGAGTTGAACTCGATATGGCCCGTGTGTGTAGGAAGCACAGTTCTTATGTTCTGAGCAAGCTCACTGTTCTGGCCTTATAGGAAACACAGTAGAGTAGATGAGTGCTCTTTTCTCAAAAGCAGAGTGTGTTTCTTGTAAGGCGAGCTAGCGTTTGTTTCCCAGTCTTAAATGGAGTTGAGCCACATGCAGTTTCTTGTCCTACGAGCAAGAGTTGTTTTCTGGTAAGGAAAGTCACTATTGTGCTCCCATTGACATACACAGTGCAAATAGCACTCGCGTCTGGTCCCAGCAAGTACAGTGTATCGGACTGAGGGAGGAGCTACTGTTCTTGTCAGTTTCCTAAGCAGAGTTGAACTAGATATGGCCCGTGTGTGTAGGAAGCACAGTTTTTTTTTTCTGAGCAAGCTCACTGTTCTGGCCCTATAGGAAAAACGGTAGAGTAGAAGAGTGCTCTTTTCTCTAAAGCATAGTGTGTTTCTTGTAAGGCGAGCTATCTTTTGTTTCCCAGTCCTAAATGGAGTTGAATCACATGTAGTTTCTGTTCCTACCAGCAAGAGTTGTTTTCTGGTAAGAAGAGTCACTATTGTGCTGCCATTGCCATATACAGGACAAATAGCACTGGCGTCTGTTCCCAGCAAGTACAGTGTATGGTACTGAAAAGGAGCTACTGTTCTTGTCAGTTTCCTAAGCAGAGTTGAAGTAGATATGGCCCGTGTGTGTAGGAAGCACAGTTCTTTTGTTCTGAGCAAGCTCACTGTTCTGGCCCTATAGGAAACACAGTAGAGGAGAAGAGTGCTCTTTTCTCAAAAGCGGAGTGTGTTTCTTGTTAGGCGAGCAAGCGTTTGTTTCCTAGTCCTAAATGGAGTTGAATCACATGCAGTTTCAGGTCCTATGATCAAGAGTTCTTTTCTAGTAAGGAAAGTCACATTGCGCTCCCATTGCCATACACAGTGCAAATAGCACTCGCGTCTGTTCCCAGCAAGTACAGTGTATTGGACTGGATAGGTGCTAATGTTCTTGTCAGTTTCCTAAGCAGAGTTGAACTAGACATGATCCGTGTTTATAGGAAGCGCAGTTCTTTTGTTCTTTGCAAGCTCACTGTTTGGACCCCATAGGAAACACAGTAGAGTAGAAGAGTGCTCTTTTCTCTAAAGCAGAGTGTATTTCTTGTAAGGCGTGCTAGCGTTTGTTTCGCAGTCCTAAATGGAGTTGTATCCCATGCAGTTTCTGGTACTACGAACAAGAGTTGTTTTATGGTAAGAAGAGTCACTATTGCACTGACATTGCCATACCAGGACAAAGAGCACTGGCATCTGTTCGCAGCAAGTACAGTGTATTGGGCTGAAGAGGATCTATTGTTCTTGTCAGGTTCCTAAGCAGACTTGAACTAGATATGGCCGTGTGTGTAGGAAGCACAGTTTTTTTTCTGAGCAAGCTCACTGTTCGAACCCCATAGGAAACACAGTAGAGTAGAAGAGTGCTTTTTTATCAAAAGCAGAGTGTGTTTCTTTTAAGGCGAGCTAGCATTTGTTTCCCATTCCTAAATGGAGTGGAATCACATGTAGTTTGTTTTCCTACGATCAAGAGTTGTTTTCTGGTAAGGAAAGTCACTATTGTGCTCCCATTGCCATACACAGTGCAAATAGCCCTCCCATCTGTTCCCAGCAAGTACAGTGTATTGGACTGAAGAGGCGCTACTGTTCTTCTCAGATTCCTAAGCAGAGTTGAACTAGATATGGCCCTTGTGTGTAGGAAGCACAGTTCTTTTTTTCTGAGCAAGCTCACTGTTCTGGCCCTATAGGAAACACAGTAGAGTAGAAGAGTGCTCTTTTCTCAAAAGCAGAGTGTGTTTCTTGTAAAGCAAGCTAGCGTTTGTTTCCCAGTCCTAAATGGAGTTGAATCACATGCAGTTTCTGGTCCACGAGCAAGAGTTGTTTTCTGGTAAGAAGAGTCACTATTGTGCTGCCATTGCCATACACAGGACAAATAGCACTGGAGTCTGTTCCCAGCAAGTACAGTGTATTGGACTGAAGAGGATCTACTGTTCTTGTCAGTTTCCTAAGCAGACTTGAACTAGATATGGCCGTGTGTGTAGGAAGCACAGTTCTTTTGTTCTGAGCAAGCTCACTGTTCGGACACTATAGGAAACACAGTAGAGTAGAAGAGTGCTCTTTTCTCAAAAGCAGAGTGTGTTTCTTGTAAGGCAAGCTAGCGTTTGTTTCCCAGTCTTAAATGGAGTTGAATCACATGCAGTTTCTGGTCCTATGAGCAAGAGTTGTTTTCTGGTAAGGAAAGTCACTATTGCGCACCCATTGCCATACACAGTGCAAATAGCACTCGCGTCTGTTCCCAGCAAGTACAGTGTATCGGACTAAAGAGGAGCTACTTTTCCTGTCAGTTTCCTGAGCAGAGTTGAAGTAGATATGGCCCGTGTGTAGGAAGCACAGTTCTTATGTTCTGAGCAAGCTCACTGTTCTGGCCCTATAGGAAACACAGTAGAGTAGAAGAGTGCTCTTTTCTCTAAAGCAGAGTGTGTTTCTTGTAAGGCGAGCTAGCATTTGTTTCCTAGTCCTAAATGGAGTTGAATCACATGCAGTTTCAGGTCCTACGAACAAGAGTTCTTTTCTGGTAAGGAAAGTCACATTGCGCTCCCATTGCCATACACAGTGCAAATATCACTCGCGTCTGTTCCCAGCAAGTACAGTGTATTGGACTGGATAGGTGCTACTGTTCTTTTCAGTTTCCTAAGCAGAGTTGAACTAGATATGATCCATGTTTTTAGGAAGCACAGTTATTTTGTTCTTTGCAAGCTCACTGTTTGGACCCCATAGGAAACACAGTAGAGCAGAAGAGTGCTCTTTTCTCTAAAGCAGAGTGTGTTACTTATAAGGCGAGCTAGCGTTTGTTTCGCAGTCCTAAATGGAGTTGAATCCCATGCAGTTTCTGGTACTACGAGCAAGAGTTGTTTTCTGGTAAAAAGAGTCACTATTGAGCTGCCATTGCCATACACAGGACAAATAGCACTGGCGTCTGTTCGTAGCAAGTACAGTGTATTGGGCTGAAGAGGATCTATTGTTCTTGTCAGGTTCCTAAGCAGACTTGAACTAGATATGGCCGTGTGTGTAGGAAGCACAGTTTTTTTGTTCTGAGCAAGCTCACTGTTCGGACCCCATAGGAAACACAGTAGAGTAGAAGAGTGCTTTTTTCTCAAAAGCTGAGTGTGTTTCTTGTAAGGCGAGCTAGCATTTGTTTCCCAGTCCTAAATAGAGTGGAATCACATGCAGTTTCAGGTCCTACGACCAAGAGTTGTTTTCTGGTAAAGAAAGTCACTATTGCGCTCCCATTGCCATACACAGTGCAAATAGCCCTCGCGTCTGTTCCCAGCAAGTACAGTGTATTGGACTGAAGAGGAGCTACTGTTCTTGTCAGTTTCCTAATCAGAGTTGAACTAGATATGTCCCGTGTGTGTAGGACGCATAGTTCTTTTGTTCTGAGCAAGCTCACTGTTCGGACCCCATAGGAAACACAGTAGAGTAGAAGAGTGCTCTTTTCTCAAAAGCAGAGTGTGTTTCATGTAAGGCGAGCTAGAGTTTGTTTCCCAGTCCTAAATGGAGTTGAATCACATGCAGTTTCTGGTACTACGAGCAAGAGTTGTTTTCTGGTAAGACGAGTCACTATTGTGCTCCAATTGCCATACACAGTGCACATAGCACTCGCGTCTGTTCTCAGCAAGTACAGTGTATCGGACTGAAGAGGAGCTGCTGTTCTTGTCAGTTTCCAAAGCAGAGTTGAAATAGATATGGCCCGTGTGTTTAGGAAGCACAGTTATTATGTTCTGAGCAAGCTCACTGTTCTGGTCCTACAGGAAACACAGTAGAGTAGAAGAGTGCTCTTTTCTCTAAAGCAGAGTGTGTTTCTTGTAAGGCGAGCTCGCGTTTGTTTCCCAGTCCTAAATGGAGTTGAATCACATGCAGTTTCTGGTCCTACGAGCAAGAAATGTTTTCTGGTAAGGAAAGTCATTATTGTGCTCCCATTGCCATACACAGTGCAAATAGCACATGCGTCTGTTCCCAGCAAGTACAGTGTATTGGACTGAAGAAGAGCTACTGTTCTTGTCAGGTTCCTAAGCAGAGTTGAACTAGATATGGCCCGTGTGTGTAGGAAGCACAGTTCTTATGTTCTGAGCAAGCTCACTGTTCTGGCCCTATAGGAAACACAGTAGAGTAGAAGAGTGCTCTTTTCTCTAAAGCAGAGTGTGTTTCTTGTAAGGCGAGCTAGCGTTTGTTTCCCAGTCCTAAATGGAGTTGAGTCACATGCAGTTTTTTGTCCTACGAGCAAGAGTTTTTTTCTGGTAAGACGAGTCACTATTGTGCTCCAATTGCCATACACAGTGAAAATAGCACTCGCGTCTGTTCCCCGCAAGTAAAGTGTATTGGACTGAAGAGGAGTTACTGTTCTTGTCAGTTTCCTAAGCAGAGTTGAACTAGATATGTCCCGTGTGTGTAGGAAGCACAGTTCTTTTGTTCTGAGCAAGCTCACTGTTCAGACCCCATAGGAAACACAGTAGAGTAGAAGAGTGCTCTTTTCTCAAAAGCAGAGTGTATTTCATGTAAGGTGAGCTAGCATTTGTTTCCCAGTTCTAAATGGAGTTGAATCACATGCACTTTCTGGTCCTACGAGCAAGAGTTGTTTTCTGGTAAGGAAAGTCACTATTGTGCTCCCATTGCAATACACAGTGCAAGTAGCACTCGCGTCTGTTCCCAGAAAGTACAGTGTATCGGACTGAAGAGGAGCTACTGTTCTTGTCAGTTTCCTAAGCAGAGTTGAACTCGATATGGCCCATGTGTAGGAAGCACAGTTCTTTTGTACTGAGCAAGCTCACTGTTCTGGCCCTATGGGAAACACAGTAGAGTAGAAGAGTGCTCTTTTCTCTATGCAGAGTGTGTTTCTTGTAAGGCGAACTAGTGTTTGTTTCCCAGTCCTAAATGGAGTTGAATCACATGCAGTTTCTGGTCCTACGAGCAAGAGTTGTTTTATGGTAAGAAGAGTCACTATTGCGCTGCCATTGCCATACACAGGACAAATAGCACTGGCGTCTGTTCCCAGCAATTACAGTGTATTGAACTGAAGATGATCTACTGTTCTTGTCAGGTTCCTAAGCAGACTTCAACTAGATATGGCCGTGTGTGTAGGAAGCACAGTTCGTTTGTTCTGAGCAAGCTCACTGTTCAGACCCCATAGGAAACACAGTAGAGTAGAAGAGTGCTCTTTTCTCAAAAGCAGAGTGTATTACATGTAAGGCGAACTAGTGTTTGTTTCCCAGTCCTAAATGGAGTTGAATCACATGCAGTTTCAGGTCCTACGAACAAGAGTTGTTTTCTGGTAAGGAAAGTCACATTGCGCTCCCATTGCCATACAATGTGCAAATAGCACTCGCGTCTGTTCCCAGCAAGTACAGTGTATTGGACTGAAGAGGATCTACTGTTCTTGTCAGGTTCCTAAGCAGACTTGAACTAGATATGGCCGTGTGAGTAGGAAGCACAGTTCGTTTGTTCTGAGCAAGCTCACTCTTCGGACCCCATAGGAAACACAGTAGAGTAGATGAGTGCTCTTTTCTCAAAAGCAGAGTGTGTTTCTTGTAAGATGAGCAAGTGTTTGTTTCCCAGTCCTAAATGGAGTTGAATCACATGCAGTTTCTGGTCCTAAGAGCAAGAGTTGTTTTCTGGTAAGGAAAGACACTATTGTGTTCCCATTGCCATACACAGTGCAAATAGCACATGCGTCTGTTCCCAGCAAGTACAGTGTATTGGACTGAAGAGGAGCTACTGTTCTTCTCAGTTTCCTAAGCAGAGTTGAACTAGATATGTCCCGTGTGTCTAGGAAGCACAGTTCATTTGTTCTGAGCAAGCTCACTGTTCTGGCCCTATAGGAAACCCAGTAGAGTGGAAGAGTGCTCTTTTCTCAAAAGCAGAGTGTGTTTCTTGTAAGGTGAGCTAGAGTTTGTTTCCCAGTCCTAAATGGAGTTGAGTCACATGCAGTTTTTGGTCCTATGAGCAAGAGTTGTTTTCTGGTAAGACGAGTCACTATTGTGCTCCAATTGCCATACACAGTGCACATAGCACTCGGGTCTGTTCTCAGCAAGTACAGTGTATCGGACTGAAGAGGAGCTGCTGTTCTTGTCAGTTTCCTAAGCAGAGTTGAAATAGATATGGCCCGTGTGTTTAGGAAGCACAGTTTTTTTGTTCTGAGCAAGCTCACTGTTCGGACCCCATAGAAAACACAGTAGAGTAGAAGAGTGCTTTTTTCTCAAACGTAGAGTGTGTTTCTTTTAAGGCGAGCTAGCTTTTGTTTCCCGTTCCTAAATGGAGTGGAATCACATGCAGTTTCTGGTCCTACGAGCAAGAGTTGTTTTCTGGTAAGGAAAGTCACTATTGTGCTCCCATTGCCATACACAGTGCAAATAGCCCTCCCGTCTGTTCCCAGCAAGTACAGTGTATTGGACTGAAGAGGAGCTACTGTTCTTGTCAGTTTCCTAAGAAGAGTTAAACTAGATATGGCCCGTGTGTTTAGGAAGCACAGATCTTTTTTTCTGACTAAGCTCACTGTTCTGGCCCTAAAGGAAGCACAGTAGAGTAGAAGAGTGCTCTTTTCTCAAAAGCAGAGTGTGTTTCTTGTAAAGCTAGCTAGAGATTGTTTCCCAGTCCTAAATGGAGTTGAGTCACACGCAGTTTTTTGTTCTATGAGCAAGAGTTGTTTTCTGGTAAGACGAGTCACTATTGCGCTCCCATTGCCATACACAGGGCAAATAGCACTCGCGTCTTTTCCCAGCAAGTACAGTGTATTGGACTGAAGAGGATCTACTGTTCTTGTCAGGTTCCTAAGCAGAATTGAACTAGATATGGCCGTGTGTGTAGGAAGCACAGTTCTTTTGTTCTGAGCAAGCTCACTGTTCGGACCCCATAGGAAGCACAGTAGAGTAGAAGAGTGCTCTTTTCTCAAAAGCAGAGTGTGTTTCTTGTAAGGCGAGCTAGCGTTTGTTTTCCAGTCCTAAATGGAGTTGAATCACATGCAGTTTGTGTTCCTAGGAGCAAGAGTTGTTTTCTGTTATGGAAAGTCACTATTGTGCTCTCATTGACATACACAGTGCAAATAGCACTCGCGTCTGTTCCCAGCAAGTACAGTGTATTGGACTGAAGAGGAGCTACTGTTCTTCTCAGTTTCCTAAGCAGAGTTGAACTAGATATGGCCCCTGTGTGTAGGAAGCACAGTCCTTTTGTTCTGAGCAAGCTCACTGTTCTGGCCATAGAGGAAACACAGTAGAGTAGAAGAGTGCTCTTTTCTCAAAAGCACAGTGTGTTTCTTGTAAGGCGAGCTAGCGTTTGTTTCCCATTCCTAAATGGAGTTGAATCACATGCAGTTTCTGGTCCTATGAGCAAGAGTTGTTTTCTGGTAAGGAAAGTCACTATTGCGCTCCCATTGCCATACACAGTGCTAATAGCACTCTCGTCTGTTCCCAGCAAGTACAGTGTATTGGACTGAATAGGAGCTGCTGTTCTTGTCAGTTTCCTATGCAGAGTTGAACTAGATATGGCCCGTGTGTGTAGGAAACACAGTTCTTATGTTCTAAGCAAGCTCATTGTTCTGACCCTATAGGAAACACAGTAGAGTAGAAGAGTGCTCTTTTCTCAAAAGCAGAGTGTGTTTCTTGTAAGACAAGCTAGCGTTTGTTTCCTAGTCCTAAATGGAGTTGAATCACATGCAGTTTCAGTTCCTACGAACAAGAGTTGTTTTCTGGTAAGGAAAGTCACATTGCGCTCCCATTGCCATACACTGTGCAAATAGCACTCGCGTCTGTTCCCAGCAAGTACAGTGTATTGGACTGAAGAGGATCTACTGTTCTTGTCAGGTTCCTAAGCAGACTTGAACTAGATATGGCCGTGTGTGTAGGAAGCACAGTTTTTTTGTTCTGAGCAAGCTCACTGTTCGGACCCCATAGAAAACACAGTAGAGTAGAAGAGTGCTTTTTTCTCAAACGTAGAATGTGTTTCTTTTAAGGCGACCTAGCTTTTGTTTCCCATTCCTAAATGGAGTGGAATCACACGCAGTTTCTGGTCCTACGAGCAAGAGTTGTTTTCTGGTAAGGAAAGTCACTATTGTGCTCCCATTGCCATACACAGTGCAAATAGCCCTCCCGTCTGTTCCCAGCAAGTACAGTGTATTGGACTGAAGAGGAGCTACTGTTCTTGTCAGT
Organism: Peromyscus eremicus; assembly: GCF_949786415.1. Lineage (NCBI taxonomy): Eukaryota > Metazoa > Chordata > Mammalia > Rodentia > Cricetidae > Peromyscus > Peromyscus eremicus. The sequence continues at coordinate 128,632 of NW_026735361.1, forward strand.
TTCCTAAGACGAGTTGAACTAGATATGGCCCGTGTGTTTAGGAAGCACAGTTCTTTTTTTCTGAGCAAGCTCACTGTTCTGGCCCTATAGGAACACAGTAGAGTAGAAGAGTGCTCTTTTCTCAAAAGCAGAGTGTGTTTCTTGTAAAGCGAGCTAGTGTTTGTTTCCCAGTCCTAAATGGAGTTGAGTCACATGCAGTTTTTTGTTCTATGAGCAAGAGTTGTTTTCTGGTAAGACGAGTCACTATTGTGCTCCAATTGCCATACACAGTGCAAATAGCACTGGCGTCTGTTCCCAGCAAGTACAATGTATTGGACTGAAGAGGATCTACTGTTCTTGTCAGTTTCCTAAGCAGAGTTGAACTAGATATGGCCCGTGTGTGGGAAGCACAGTTCTTTTGTTTTGAGCAAGCTCACTGTTCTGGCCCTGTAGGAAACACAGTTGAGTAGAAGAGTGCTCTTTTTCTAAAGCAGAGTGTGTTTCTTGTAAGGCGAGCTAGCATTTGTTTCCCAGTCCTAAATGGCGTTGAATCACATGCAGTTTGTGGTCCTACGAGCAAGAGTTGTTTTCTGGTAAGCAAAGTCACTATTGCACTCTAATTGCCATACACAGTGTAAATAGAACTCGCGTGTGTTCCCAGCAAGTACAGTGTATTGGACTGAAGAGGAGCTACTGTTCTTGTCAGTTTCCTAAGCAGAGTTGAACTACATATGGTCCGTGTGTGTAGGAAGCACAGTTCTTTTGTTCTGAGCAAGCTAACTGTTCTGGCCCTATAGGAAACACAGTAGAGTAGAAGAGTGCTCTTTTCTCAAAAGCAGAGTGTGTTTCTTGTAAGGCGAGCTAGTGTTTGTTTCCCAGTCCTAAATGGAGTTGAGTCACATGCAGTTTTTTGTCCTACGAGCAAGAGTTGTTTTCTGGTAAGAAGAGTCACTGTTGCGCTCCAAATGCCATATACAGTGCAAATAGCACTCGCGTCTGTTCCCAGCAAGTACAGTGTATCGTACTGAATAGGAGCTACTGTTTTGTCAGTTTCCTAAGCAGACTTGAACTAGATATGGCCGTGTGTGTAGGAAGCAGAGTTTTTTTGTTCTGAGCAAGCTCACTGTTCAGAACACATAGGAAACACAGTAGAGTAGAAGAGTGCTCTTTTCTCAAAAGCAGAGTGTGTTTTTGGACGGCGAGCTAGCGTTTGTTTCCCAGTCCTAAATGGAGTTGAGTCACATGCAGTTTTTTGTCCTATGAGCAAGAGTTGTTTTCTGGTAAGACGAGTCACTATTGTGCTCCAATTGCAATACACAGTGCAAAAACAACTCGCGTCTGTTCCCAGCAATTACAGTGTATTGGACTGAATAGGAGCTACTGTTCTTGTCAGTTTCCTAAGCAGAGTTGAACTAAATATGGCCGTGTGTGTAGGAAGCACAGTTCTTTTGTTCTGACCAAGCTCACTGTTCTGGCCCTATAGAAAACACAGTAGAGTAGAAGAGTGCTCTTTTCTCAAAAGCAGAGTGTGTTTCATGTAAGGCGAGCTAGCGTTTGTTTCCCAGTCCTAAATGGAGTGGAATCAGATGCAGTTTCTGGTCCTATGAGCAAGAGTTGTTTTCTGGTAAGGAAAGTCACTATTGCGCTCCCATTGCCATACACAGTGCAAATAGCACTCCCGTTTGTTCCCAGAAAGTACAGTGTATCGGACTGAATAGGAGCTACTGTTCTTGTCAATTTCCTAAGCAGAGTTGATCGAGATATATCCGGCGTGTGTAGGAAGCACAGTTCTTTTGTTATGAGCAAGCTCACTGTTTGGACCCCATAGGGAACACAGTAGAGTAGAAGAGTGCTCCTTTCTCTAAAGCAGAGTGTGTTTCTTGTAAGGCGAGCTAGTGTTTGTTTCCCAGTACTAAATGGAGTTGAGTCACATGCAGTTTTTTGTCCTACGAGCAAGAGTTGTTTTCTGGTAAGACGAGTCACTATTGTGTTCCAATTGCCATACACAGTGCAAATAGCACTCGCGTCTGTTCCCAGCAAGTACAGTGTATTGGACTGAATAGGAGCTACTGTTCTTGTCAGTTTCCTAAGAAGAGTTTAACGAGATATGGCCCGTGTGTGTAGGAAGCACAGTTCTTTTGTTCTGAGCAAGCTCACTGTTTGGACCCCATAGGAAACACAGTAGAGTAGAAGAGTGCTCTTTTCTCTAAAGCAGATTGTTTTTCTTGTAAGGTGAGCTCGCGTTTGTTTCCCAGTCCTAAATGGAGTTGAGTCACATGCAGTTTTTGGTCCTACGAGCAAGAGTTGTTTTCTGGTAAGAAGAGTCACTATTACGCTCCAAATGTCATACACAGTGCAAATAGTACTCGCGTCTGTTCCCTTCAAGTACAGTGTATTGGACGGATTAGGAGCTACTGTTCTTGTCAGTTTCCTCAGCATACTTGAACTAGATATGGCCGTGTGTGTAGGAAGCACAGTTCTTTTGTTCTGAGCAAGCTCACTGTTCTGGCCCTATAGGAAACACAGTAGAGTAGAAGAGTGCTCTTTTCTCAAAAGCAGATTGTGTTTCTTGTAAGGCGAGCTACCGTTAGTTTCCCAGTCCTAAATGGAGTTGAGTCACATGCAGTTTCTGGTCCTACGACCAAGAGTTGTTTTCTGGTAAGGAAAGTCACTATTGTGCTCCCATTGCCATACACAGTGCAAATAGCACTCACGTCTGTTCCCAGCAAGTACAGAGTATCCCACTGAAGAGGAGCTACTGTTCTTGTCAGTTTCCTAAGCAGAGTTGAACGAGATATGTCCCGCGTGTTTAGGAAGCACAGTTCTTTTGTTCTGAGCAAGCTCACTGTTTGGACCCCATAGGAAATACAGTAGAGTAGAAGAGTGCTCTTTTCTCAAAAGCAGAGTGTGTTTCTTGTAGGGCGAGCTAGCGTTTGTTTCCCAGTCCTAAATGGAGTTGAATCACATGCAGTTTCTGGTCCACGAGCAAGAGTTGTTTTCTGGTAAGAAGAGTCACTATTTCGCTGCCATTGCCATACACAGGACAAATAGCACTGGCGTCTGTTCCCAGCAAGTACAGTGTATTGGACTGAAGAGGATCTACTGTTCTTGTCAGGTTCCTAAGCAGACTTGAAGTATATATGGCCGTGTGTGCAGGAAGCACAGTTTTTTTGTTCTGAGCAAGATCACTTTTCGGAACACATAGGAAACACAGTAGAGTAGAAGAGTGCTCTTTTCTCAAAAGCAGAGTGTGTTTCTTAAAAGTCGAGCTAGCGTTTGTTTCCCAGTCCTAAATGGAGTTTAGTCACATGCAGTTTTTTGTCCTACGAGCAAGAGTTGTTTTCTGGTAAGACAAGTCATTATTGGGCTCCAATTGCCATACACAGTGCAAATAGCACTCGCGTCTGTTCGCCGCAAGTACATTGTATTGGACTGAATAGGAGCTACTGTTCTTGTCAGTTTACTAAGCAGAGTTGAACTAGATATGATCCGTGTGTGTAGGAAGCACAGTTCTTTGGTTCTGAGCAAGCTCACTGTTTGGACCCCATAAGAAACACAGTAGAGTAGAAGAGTGCTCTTTTCTCAAAAGCAGAGTGTGTTTCATGTAAGGCGAGCTAGCATTTGTTTCTCAGTCCTAAATGGAGTTGAATCACATGCAGTTTCTGGTCCTACGAGCAAGAGTTGTTTTCTGGTAAGGAAAGTCACTATTGCGCTCCCTTTGCCATACACTGTGCAAATAGCACTGGCGTCTGTTCCCAGCAAGTACAGTGTATCGGACTGAACAGGAGCTACTGTTCTTGTCAGGTTCCTAAGCAGAGTTGAACTAGATATGGCCCGTGTGTGTAGGAAGCACAGTTCTTTTGTTCTGAGCAAGCTCACTGTTCGTACCCATAGGAAACACAGTAGAGTAGAAGAGTGCTCTTTTCTCAAAAGCAGAGTGTGTTTCATGGAAGGCAAGCTAGCATTTGTTTCTCAGTCCTAAATGGAGTTGAATCATATGCAGTTTCTGGTCCTACGAGCAAGAGTTGTTTTCTGGTAAGGAAAGTCACTATTGTGCTCCCATTGCCATCCACAGTGCAAATAGCACTGGCGTATGTTCCCAGCAAGTACAGTGTATTGGACTGAGGAGGAGCTACTGTTCCTGTCAGTTTCCTAAGCAGAGTTGAACTAGATATGGCCCGTGTGTGTAGGAAGCACAGTTTTTTTTTCTGAGCAAGCTCACTGTTCTGGCCCTATAGGAAACACAGTAGAGTAGAAGAGTGCTCTTTTCTCTAAAGCAGAGTGTGTTTCTTGTAAGGCGAGCTATCGTTTGTTTCCCAGTCCTAAATAAAGTTGAATCACATGCAGTTTCAGGTCCTACAAGCAAGAGTTGTTTTATGGTAAGAAGAGTCACTATTGTGCTCCCATTGCCATATACAGGACAAAGAGCACTGGCGTCTGTTCCCAGCAAGTACAGTGTATTGTACTGAAGAGGATCTACTGTTCTTTCAGGTTCCTAAGCAGAATTGAACTAGATATTGCCGTGTGTGTAGGAAGCACAGTTCTTTTGTTCTGAGCAAGCTCACTGTTCGGACCCTATAGGAAACACAGTAGAGTAGAAGAGTGTGCTTTTCTCAAAAGCAGAGTGTGTTTCTTGTAAGGCGAGCTAGCGTTTGTTTCCAAGTCCTAAATGGAGTTGAATCACATGCAGTTTCTGGTCCTATGAGCAAAAGTTGTTTTCTGGTAAGGAAAGTAACTATTGAGCTCCCATTGCCATACACAGTGCAAGTAGCACTTCCGTCTGTTCCCAGCAAGTACAGTGTATCGGACTGAAGAGGAGCTACTTTTCTTGTCAGTTTCCTAAGCAGAGTTGAAGTAGATATGGCCCGTGTGTGTAGGAAGCACAGTTCTTATGTTCTGAGTAAGCTCACTGTTCTGGCCCTATAGGAAACACAGTAGAGTAGAAGAGTGCTCTTTTCTCAAAAGCAGAGTGTGTTTCTTGTAAGGCGAGCTAGCGTTTGTTTCCTAGTCCTAAATGGAGTTGAATCCCATGCAGTTTCAGGTCCTACGAACAAGAGTTCTTTTCTGGTAAGGAAAGTCACATTGCGCTCCCATGCCATACTCAGTGCAAATATCACTCGTGTCTGTTCCCAGCAAGTACAGTGTATTGGACTGGATAGGTTCTACTGTTCTTGTCAGTTTCCTAAGCAGAGTTGAACTAGATATGATCCGTGTTTGTAGGAAGCACAGTTCTTTTGTTCTTTGCAAGCTCACTGTTTGGACTCCATAGGAAACACAGTAGAGCAGAAGAGTGCTCTTTTCTCTAAAGCAGAGTGTGTTACTTGTAAGGCGAGCTAGCGTTTGTTTCGCAGTCCTAAATGGAGTTGAATCCCATGCAGTTTCTGGTATACGAGCAAGAGTTGTTTTCTGGTAAAAAGAGTCACTATTGTGCTGCCATTGCCATACACAGGACAAATAGCACTGGCGTCTGTTCGCAGCAAGTACAGTGTATTGGACTGAAGAGGATCTACTGTTCTTGTCAGGTTCCTAAGCAGAATTGAACTAGATATGGCCGTGTGTGTAGGAAGCACAGTTTTTTTGTTCTGAGCAAGTTCAGTGTTTGGTCTCCATAGGAAACACAGTAGAGTAGAAGAGTGCTCTTTTCTCAAAAGCAGAGTGTGTTTCTTTTAAGGCGAGCTAGCGTTTGTTTCCCAGTCCTATATGGAGTTGAGTAACATGCAGTTTTTTGTCCTACGAGCAAGAGTTGTTTTCTGGGAAGACGAGTCACTATTGTGCTCTAATTGCCATACACAGTGCAAATAGCACTCGCGTCTCTTCCCCGCAAGTACAGTGTATTGGACTGAAAAGGAGCTACTGTTCTTGTCAGTTTCCTAAGCAGAGTTGAACTAGATATGGCCCTTGTGTGTAGGAAGCACAGCTCTTTTGTTCTGAGCAAGCTCACTGTTCGGACCCCATAGGAAACACAGTAGAGTAGAAGAGTGCTCTTTTCTCAAAAGCAGAGTGTGTTTCATGTAAGGCAAGCTAGCATTTGTTTCCCAGACCTAAATGGAGTTGAATCACATGCAGTTTCTGGTCCTATGAGCAAGAGTTTTTTTATGGTAAGGAAAGTCACTATTGTGCTCCCATTACCCTACACAAGGCAAATAGCACTTGCGTCTTTTCCCAGCAAGTACAGTGTATTGGACTGAATAGGAGCTACTGTTCTTGTCAGTTTACTAAACAGAGTTGAACTAGATATGGCCGTGTGTGTAGGAAGCACAGTTCTTTTGTTCTGAGCAAGCTCACTGTTTGGACCCCATAGGAAACACAGTAGAGTAGAAGAGTGCTCTTTTCTCTAAAGCAGAGTGTGTTTCTTGTAAGGCGAGCTACCGTTTGTTTCCCAGTCCTAAATGGAGTGGAATCACATGCAGTTTCTGGTCCTACGAGCAAGAGTTGTTTTCTGGTAAATCAAGTCACTATTTTGCTCCCATTGCCATAAACAGTGCAAATATCCCTCGCGTCTGTTCCCATCAAGTACAGTGTATTGGACTGAAGAGGAGCTACTGTTCTTCTCAGTTTCCAAAGCAGAGTTGAACTAGATATGGTCCGTGTTTAGGAAGCACAGTTCTTTTTTTCTGAGCAAGCTCACTGTTCTGGCCCTATAGGAAACACAGTAGAGTAGAAGAGTGCTCTTTTCTCAAAAGCAGAGTGTGTTTCTTGTAAAGCGAGTTAGAGTTGGTTTCCCAGTCCTAAATGGAGTTGAATCACATGCAGTTTCTGGTACTACGAGCAAGAGTTGTTTTCTGGTAAGAAGAGTCACTATTGCGCTGCCATTGCCATACACAGGACAAATAGCACTGGAGTCTGTTCCCAGCAAGAACAGTGTATTGGACTGAAGAGGATCTACTGTTCTTGTCAGGTTCCTAAGCAGAGTTGAACTAGATATGGCCCGTGTGTAGGAAGCACAGTTCTTTTGTTCTGAGCAAGCTCACTGTTCTGGCCCTATAGGAAACACAGTAAACTAGAAGAGTGCTCTTTTCTCTAAAGCAGAGTGTGTTTCTTGTAAGGTGAGCTAGCTTTTGTTTCCCAGTCCTAAATGGAGTTGAAACACTTGCAGTTTCTGGTCCTATGAGCAAGAGTTGTTTTATGGTAAGAAGAGTCACTATTGCGCTGCATTTGCCATACACAGGACAAATAGCACTGGCGTCTGTTCCCTGCAAGTACAGTATATTGGACTGAAGAGGATCTACTGTTCTTGTCAGGTACCTAAACAGAATTGAACTAGATATGGTCGTGTGTACGAAGCACAGTTCTTTTGTTCTGAGCAAGCTCACTGTTCGGACCCCATAGGGAGCACAGTAGAGTAGAAGAGTGCTCTTTTCTCAAAAGCAGAGTGTGTTTCTTGTAAGGCGAGCCTACGTTTGTTTCCAGTCCTAAATGGAGTGGAATCACATGCAGTTTCTGGTCCTACGAGCAAGAGTTGTTTTCTGGTAAGGAAAGTCACTATTGCGCTCCCATTGTCATACACAGTGCAAATAGCACATGCGTCTTTTCCCAGCAAGTACAGTGTATTGGACTGAAGAGG